>NC_141046.1:25474227-25571727 GCF_041138505.1 Cibotium barometz | reverse complement strand
ATTGTGGATTGGTTAATTTGGTTTTCCATGCCACGTTAGATTACAATGTACCCTCTCCAGCCAAAGGTAGTAGTTCTTCTAAATCTGGGCGAGATGCTCGTATAGAGGGTACGTACATAATGTTGTTTTGTTGGCATGATCTCGGAGTAGGCCTTGGGTAGAATCCTTCGAGTCAGCTCAAATGGTGTTATTTGCATTAACACCTTGAACATTAGCTTTGGCTTTAGCAGTGGATTGCCAGCTCGAATGAAGCCTTCATACTCTGCACTAGACAATGACTCCAAAATTGTATCATCAGTAAAAGCTTCAATATTGTCTTGGGGGAGAGTATGGTGTACCTCCTGAGTTTTCCGTGGGGGAGATGGGTGAGGTGCCAATATCTCCTCAGGGGCAAGAGGGTTAGAGGGGCAAGAGGAATGAGAGTAGAAAAGATGCAGTCGGCTTGAGACTTGTTAGTAGGTGGGGAATTAGGATATGGATTAAATAGTTTACTAGCGACATTAGAATATACTGGGTAAGATGAAGTTGGTGTCTCTTCCTGACCATGGCCTGAGCTGGGGGGTGGGTGGCTAGGTTTGTGGGATTTGATAAAATCTTGAAGTTCAGGGATATTCTTAGGGCTTATGTTAGGATATTCAATATGGGTGGTATCAAAAGTGTAAAGGACACTGGTTAACATGGGTTCTAAATGTTTATAGATATTATGGTATAGTTTTAGAATACCAAAAGGGTGATATAAAGAAGACTCAAATAAGTTTAAGTGATGGTGAGTATTGTAGACTTCTAGCCACCCATGACATATAATCCACTGATAACTTTGTGCTACCACCTCGTAGTTGGCCGATGTTTTGGGAATATCATCTGGAATAAACAGGTCTAATTTTTCGACACTGTTGTCCAGGATTTTAAAGTTTTGTAGTACCCAACACCAACTACAAAGGTTTAACACAATAGGGTGAAATGGATAAAAGTAAATATTCTGTGGATTAGTTAAGACTATATCTTCCTGCAAAATTTCCATAATGATAGTGGGATTAGCATCACGCTTAGTATTTTGCTTAATGAGGGTTAGTTCACCTAGGCCTCGATCCTCAAATAGATTTATATCGTATTGAAGCAAGGAGAGGGTTAGTGTAGACAAAAATAGAGTAAGAGTTTGACGAGGGGTTACTAGATCTCCGAGGCTCACTCAAGGAGTAGGCACATTTCATCCGTAGGCTCTTGTCTTTGACTACGACTGCGATCCTGTATGGCAAGTTGGCATTCCAATTCTTGTAGACGGGAGTCATCGGTGCTAAGGAGGTTTGATATGGCTGTTTCGCGGACCATCCGTGCAGCATCCAACTCCTTGAAGTGCCTCATTGCTTCCTCCTGGGCACGTCTGGCAGTAGCCTCTCTTTCTTGAGCGTTTGTGATTCTCTGAAGTTTTTCGGCAGCTAGTCTTTGACTGTCTTGTAACTTTTGGGTGACTTGTGCCATTGCCTCTTGGTGTGCTATCACCATTCTTTGCATCTCAACTTGATTGGCGCTAATGGTATCATTAAGGGCTCTCACCTTTTTTGCATGTGCCTTGTTTGTCTGTTCCCTTTGTTGTTGCAAGTGAGTAGCCCTACTTTCTATTTCCTTCAGACTTAAGGATAACTGCTGGATTTGGCTTTGTAGCTCCTCTTCTTTGGCCATGGATGTATTGGAGCTCTTGTACCTACTAGGCATGAATGGCTGCTAGCTCGTGGTTGTGGGTAACTTCCTTCTAGAGTTACTCCTTTGCCTGCTCTAGCTTCACCTTAAGATTTGTATTCTCTTTAATTCTCTGGACAATAGTTTGGCTTAGAACCAAATTATTATTTTCCAGCGCTTTGTACTTGTTCTCTCTTGCTCCTCGATGGCCTTTAAACTCTTCATGATCACATCTCGATACGTGGCCTCTGCTAATGTCAAGTGTTCTTTTAAGCTTTATATACTTGTGTGTTGGACTCTTGGAACTTGCTTCCAAAGTGGAGCATTATGATCATGAAGCATATGTGTAGTGAGGAGATGGTAGTGCCATACTCGTTGCTCCTACTCCCAAAGTGGTGCACTTATGCCCGTTGCCCCTTCCAGTCCAGCATGTGGTAGGTCCAGTACCCCATCTAAGCCTTCCATAGTTTCCTGCATGAACTGTTCATAGTCTATATTCTACAGGAAGGATAGCTGTGGTATTATTTCTTCGTCCTCCAGCAGACACCGTCCTCCAGACACCTTCTTTTTCTTGGACTGGATGTATCTTCATCTCTTGGTCTTTTACTTGTATCAAGTGGACTTATTGGATCTTGCACTGGGATTGATGTTGCTGTTTCAAGCTCTCGTGATTCTTCAGCTGGCATTGCTTCTGCTCTGTCTCTAGCTCCATTTTTACAGGTGTGTTTGTCATAGTAGAATCCTTGAGTGTGTGAGAAAGAAGAGATGAGAGAAGAGATAATGTACTCAAGAACTCATTAAAGAACCCCTAGCCAACTTCATTAGAAATGAACTACAATGCCTCATATATACAGGAAAGTTCCTCCACCCTTTCCTCCACCCAAAAAGTGTGTAAATAGGAAAAAATGGAAATGAATGCTATAAATCCCAAAAATGCCTAGAGGCTAAAGAGTGTGCCACTAGTGTGACACCATCTGGAGATGACACCTATCCAACACCTCCTCTTCAGGTCCAGATGGGAGGACCAATGCCAACGCACTGAAGAAGATAATCCAAGGTAGGTCGAGGAAGAGGCTTAGTAAACAAATCAGTAACATTATCTTTGGTAGGACAATACTCAAGCTGAATGCGACCTTCAGAAATCCAATCAAGAACAAAATGAAAAATGAACATCAATGTGTTTGGATCGTTCTCGATTAATTGGATTTTTGGCTAAAGCAATAGCACTATGTGAATCTGAGTAGATGAGTGTCGGAGTAGATGAACATCCAAGGTGATTCAAAATTTGAGAAAGAGCATCAGACTTCTTAGGTAAGAAATAAGCCCATGATTTGCGAGAGAAGTCATCCACAAGAAGCATATAATACTTGGATCCACTAAGCGATTGTACTTCCATAGGTCCTGCAAGATCAGCATGAATAAGCTCAAGTATGCGTGTGGCCCTATGAGTAGCCTCCTCTGGAAAAGAAGCCTGATGTTGCTTTCCTTGAGCACAAGAAGAACAAATATGATGGCGAGGTTTCTGAAGCTTTGGTAGACCTGTAACCATGTCATGTGAGACAAGATGTTACAAAGTAGCAAGAGGAACATGGCCAAAGCAAAAATGCCATAGATCACTATCTTCATTAGAAACAAGTGCTTTAGAAGAAGCAAATAATTGATGAAGATGAGACTCATGTGGTGGCAACTGTGCTGTAAAAGAGCTTATATGATAAAGCCCAGCATTTTGATAACCATGTGCCACACAAGAAAGTGACTGTCTATCAATGATTTCAATCACTTCATCATCAAAGTAAACCCCAAGACCTTTAGAAGTAGCCTTAGAGATAGAAAATAAGTTGGCAGACATCTTAGGCATATGCAAAACATCATGTAAGATAGCATCTCCAAAAGAAACATCACCAATACCAATCACAGGGAGAGACGAAGCATCACCAATGTGTACTAATGAAGAGATAGACTTATAGTTTTCCAATAAGGAAGAACTATTCGTCATGTGAGAGGTAGCACCACTATCGGCAATCCACTCATCCGCAGTATGCGTATCAAGATCTTTGATTACCACAAGTGATGTGTCACATGAAGAAGTAGAAGACATAGCAACATTACCGTCTTCTGTCTTGTCTTTGTTTTTTTCGAGAGAAGATGTTGATGTAGAAGAACCCTTAGATTTGGATTCAAGTTCAGCTTTTACCTTCTTGAATGCCACCTTCTTAGCAAAACAACGATCCTCTGTATGGCCACTACGACCACAGAAAGTGCACTCCTTGGAAGAATCCTTTGATTTGTCCTTGTCGCCTTTGGTTGAAGAATCTTTAGCATTGCAATTAGAGCCTTTGCGTTGATCATTCCCCTTGCCTTTGCCTTTGCCCTTGCCTTGGCTTACAAAAGCCGAGTCCTTTTTGTTTTGCTTGCGAGCGAGTAAGGCACTTATCATGAAGAAGACCCATAGTCTCTTCAAAGGAAGGGAAAGGAACTCGAAGAAAGATGTTATCTTTGAACGATTCAAAAGAAGAAGGCAATTTACCAAGTAGCTTGTGGACCGGATTGCTTTTACCAATGTACCAAACTCTTTAAGTTGCCGCTTGATTCGATTGAATTCTCCAAGCTTCTCCACTATGTTGTCGGATTCGGAGATAGAAAGCTTATCCAAATCTTCTTCCAACTTAGCCATCTTAACCGTTGAAAGTATTCCATATTGCATTTGTATAGCGTGCCATAATTGTTGAGCCGTACTCCTTGTAGAGAGAAATTGAGACACAACTGATGTAGACATGCCATGCACAAGTAAAGCTTTGGCCCATGCATCCATATAGGTTTGATATTGAGAAGGCACCATATGAGGAGAAGTGATTATAGACCACACCCCGGCGCTTTCCAAAAGAAGTTGCATAAACAAGGACCAAGTGTGGTAGTTGTTTGGGGTAAGCTTTTGTGAATCGAAAAGACTTGGAAGGCTCAAAGATTGAGTGAATGGGTTAAAGGGATGATATGATTGAGTGGGGAGAGGAGTAGTAGTGGAAGTAGTAGAAGAAGGAATCATAGTAGATGAAGTTGCCATAAAAGGCATAGATGATGTAGGGGATATACCATAGAGGGCATAGAAGTATGTGGATAGGAAGGCATAAAGGACAAAGAAGAAAGAGTGTATGGATCCGTAGAAGGTAATGGATACGACGGAAAAGAGAAAGTAGAAGCACCTACCGAAGAAGGAATTGCACCAACTTCCGTTGTAGTAGTTGCCGGTCCAACCGTCGTAGGAGATGTAGGATCCATAGTATCTTCAAGTTTGCCTTTTTCTTTTGGAGTAGAGGACTTCCGAGATCCCATAGGGAGTGGAGGGTAGGAAAACACAAGGGAAGAAGTGTCGTACCTCCAAAAAACGCAGCCAATAGATGGGCTGTCCACCAAGGAAGTATCTCCAAAATATGCACAAAGATAGTGCAAAAACGTAGCCACAAAACACAGTCGATATATGAACCAATAGACTCCGTAGAAACCACCAAAAGAGGGCTGAGAATGTAGACTTAGGTAGAAGGAGTATGGAGGAGTTGATTGTCCACAAAAACGCAAACACAAAGTGTGTAGCAAAGTGGAATTTTCAGTCGGTAGAAAGGTGTAGAAAAGAGGATGAATATGTACCTCAAAACACCATGAAGAGGGCTGAAGTTGATGATGAAAACGTAGCCAAGAAATCTCTCCACAAGAAACCTCCAAAAAAACGCTACCGCATGTAGGGAAAACTAGTTGGCAATGTTTTCACCGTCGCGCAAGTAGAGTTGTAGGACTCGGATTGAAGTGCTTTAAAAACACACTTGTAGAGGATGGTAAGGGGCTGGTTTGAAGCCTCTTGCATCATTGAATGAGTGCAAGGATGATGAGTAAGGGATTTTGTAAAAAATGCAAGCAGAAATTCTGCATGCAGGCTGCAAAACGGTGAGGAATTTGCGAAAACTTTCTTCTCTGCAAAGTTGTAGACCACGATGATTCGGGTAGGTTACGCGGGCACAATCCTTAAAAACGCATCCGTTTAGCAGATAATCAAGAATGAAAAAATGCAATTGAAAGCGGGGTTGTTGAAGAGGACTAGAGGTAGAGAGGAAGAAGGATAAGGAGGCTCTATGTGCACCACCACCTTGCTCTTGATACCATGTGAGAAAGAAGAGATGAGAGAAGAGACAATGTACTCAAGAACTCAAGAACCACTAGCCAACTTCATTAGAAATGAACTACAATGCCTCATCTATATAGGAAAGTTCCTCCACCCTTTCCTCCACCCAAAAAGTGTGTAAATAGGAAAAAATGGAAATGAATGCTATAAATCCCAAAAATGCCTAGAGGCTAAAGAGTGTGCCACTAGTGTGACACCATCTGGAGATGACACCTATCCAACAGAGTGGAGATAGGTTTTGAATATAAGCTGAGCTGGGTTCTGAGGAGGAGTCATCTACTGTGTTTGTTCTTGTGTGGCCTCACTGACAGCAACTTCTTGCAGTTATAGTACTTCCTGGTATGATTTAATCTCTTATGCAAGCTCAGCCTCAATCCGTTGTGTTTTCTCAGCCACGTCTGGAATGATGCCCCTCATCTTTTTTTCTGTCTTATTTTTCCTTCCTTTCTTGATTTCCTTTATTATGGCTTGTGTTTCCATGAGGACAGCTTGCCCTTCTTGCATCTCTGCAGCTGTCAACGCTGGTTGCTGTGGAAGGAGTGGCATCTGCTCTGCTAGTTCAGGTTATGGAAGGGTCCTCTACGCCACATGGTTTAGGACTTGTGTCATGAGGTATGGGTTGCATATCTTGGATTGATGGGCTTTGAGGTTGTTCTCCATTTCCTGGTGTATGTAGTATGCCCAGTCCTCCTCCTTCTCTTCATCTAATTTTGCAATTCTATTTAGCAGTACCCTGTTGTAGAATTTGGAGGCACTTCGGGCTGTGGTACTGCAGCACCACCTTTCCATGTGCCGTATGGATCTCCTTGTGTTGATGATGGCACCATGGAAGGCTTGGGCATATGGGCCTAGGTAATTCATCTTTGGTCCCCGTGTTGGCCTCTTCTTCTGGCTCACCAAGGAGCCTATAGCACTGGCTTGTGTTACCGTGGCGGGGGTCTCTGTAGCTTTGGGGTCTAAAGTCGACATCTGTACATGTAAAGAAGATCAGTCTCTAGACTAGTGGAGCAGGTATCACTCCCTTCTTTTTTTCTTCTTTTTTTTTCCTTTTTTTTGGATGAATGGTAAGAAGGTTAATCGTGACCATGAAAGTGTAGGTCGTTGAGGAGTAATTTCGTGAGTCGAGGAAAAATCCATGAGAATTAATAGTGTGAAAGTTAAAAGCATGAAGGTTAAAAGTGTGAAAGTTAAAAGCGTGAAGTGGATTTCTGTGAGATGTAAATCCGTGAGAATTAATAACGTGAAAGTTAAAAGTGTAAAGCGTGAAAGTTAAAAGCATAAAGTGAATTTTTGTGAGAACGAAATCTGTGAGAAGGATTTCTGTGAGATGAAAATTTGTGAGAAGGATTTTGGTGAGAATTAATAACGTGAAAGTTAAAATCATGAGAAGGATTTTTGTGAGACGGAAATCCATGAGAAGGACAACCTTGAGAATTAAAAGCATGAGAAGGATTTCCGTGAGATGGAAATCCGTGAGAAGGATTTCCATGAGACGGAAATCCGTGAGTTTTTTGATAGCATGAAACTGTAGGTTTTGGGCAATTCCGTGAAACTGTAAGTTTTGATAGTTACGTATTTATGTTTTGTTTTTTGTCAAAGATTTAATTAGTGCATGTTGTGATGAGACCGCCTAGCGGAGTTTAGAGCGAACATTGAGCAAATCACAAGAAATCGTTTGATGAAAACGTAGACGGTTGTTTAATGTGCAAGACTTTGTGTGCCCGAGACATTCAATTGATCATGATCAATGTTTGAAAAGATGAAAAAGAAAAGAAAAACAAAGAAGGGCTCAAGCTTCCACCTCAATGCGTGAATGTCGATTGGAGTTCAAAGAAGCGAGGAGTGAGGCGATGCAAGAAGACTGATTGCATTGAGCACAGACTATTGCAAAATGACAAAAAAAGGATTTTTTTAAAATTTATGGCGCAGCCGTCGGACTGGGTGGCTGCCTTAATGAAGAATGCCACGTGTGATCTTGCTATTAGCTCGTGAGATTGAGAAGTGATCATTTCACGGCATGAACTGTTTTGCACCAGTTCACAACGTGAATTGTTTTGGATTAGTTCACGACATGAACCTTTTCGGATCATGAGTGTGCAAGATTGATACCTTTTATTTTTCTTCATGCTCAGTCACTCAAACATGCATATGAAAGAGTGAATGATACCCAGTTTTACCTTATATCCATTTCGTGAACTAATGGATACTTTCATCTTTTATTGCCACGTGAACCATGGTGACACCTTCGCACTTCTGGGTAGGTGTTGTTGTAGGCGTTTTAGTTCTGTGTGGGAGTGTTTGATTCTTCCCTCCACCCAACTGAATAGTTTAACTACTGAGTCTTGTGGATTGGGGCTTTTATCCGTGTCCATTTGTTGAACTTCTTTTTTTCTCCCTTCAAGATCCTTGTCTAGCTTCTTGATCGAAGTGATTACTGGTATTATTTTGGCAATATTCAACCCATGTTGTTGAGTTGTCTTCTTCCTCCACACCAATGTTTGTGTAGTTTGAGCCTTGGTTTTAGGTGGGAGTTGGCTCTGCATGCTTTTACTTTACTTTCCTTTGTATTCAGAGCTGTTTGCAAATGGTGGCCACTTTGGGTGGGGTTTGGGCATCTACACTATCATATTACCTTGGTAGTATCCTTGTGCCAGTAGTAAATCCTTTCGGATTGCTTGAGAATGCCTTGTGTGGAGTGTTGATTTGTCTAGAGTACTGCCAACCTACTTGTGAAGGCCATTTCTGATTTTTGACTCCCTTTTGAACCCTTCTTATTGTTTCCTTATGAACCTCCTTCTCCTCCTTGTGGGGCTGGATTCTAAGTTGAACCTTGGGCACCCATTGCTGTGTACCCTCCTGTGACTTAGGATGATTTTTGCATAGGGATTGCGAAATTGCTACCTTTTTTGCTTCATGAGTAGATGTCACCGTGCTTGGTGTTGCTATCTCCTTAATCATGGCCTGCTTTCCTGTGTTTGTCAGGCTCCATATAAGGGTACGGATATAACATTGTTGCCCTTGTTCAGCAATGTAGTCCTCTTTTCCCATTGGATATTACAATTGCTGGTGCAAATCCAGGATCGTCCTAGGATCATTTCCTCTTCCATGGAACCTGCAGGCATGACAAACACCTTCCCAACCAAGGAATTATTTCTTATGGAAATGTTAACACTTAAAAATCCCTTAGCTTTTGTAGTTGTCAACAAGTGTACACTACGTACTTGTGCATTGGTGGGTTCAAGGTGCGGTTTATCTAAGGCTATCCATGTCTCATCATATGAGATCAGGTCATGATTTGATCCCATATCTATTAATGCAATGCTTGTTCCATGGCATTTAGCCATAGAGAGTTCCACCCTGAGTCGTGCTGGCTCAATGTTCACTTCCTCTTTATGTAGGAGAGTTAAGGAAGCCATGTTCACGTGCAACATTCTCTTCTGGAGGAGAGTAATTGTTTGGCTTTGGTTTCCCTTGCCTTAGCCTGTTCTTGAGCTTGCTGGATTTTTTCCTTTGCGACCTATTTTTGTAAGAGCATCTCTTGGGTCAGTGGTCCAAATATTTTTTGAGTTTTCTCCCCATTGACGTAACCCTCCATTTGTACGCCGTCAATTGTCTCAATTCTAACTGACCCCTAAGGTGTGATCTCAGACACTTGGAAGGGTCCTAGGCCTCTGTACTTGAGTTTCTTTTTCCTAGTGCTTCCTACACCATACATGAGGACAAGGTCCCTCATTTCCAGTTCTTTTTATTTCAAGTTTTTGTCGAACCAATGCTTTCAGCGTAGTTCTCAACCATGAGTCCATGTGATCATCATCAAGCTTCTCTAAATCGATTATCCTTTCAGCTAATACATTCTCCATTAGACATTCTTGCACTACAATCCTTAAGCTCGGAACTAGGCATTCCATAGGCATAATTGCCTCAACACCATAAGCTAGATGGAAGGGAGTGTATCCTGTCACTACCTTATATGATGTTCAGTATGCCCTTAAGGCTACTGTCAGCTTATGCTCCCAGCCCGTTCGACTTGCTTTCAAGGTTTTCTTTGTTTGTACTCTCTACTTGACCATTAGCCTATGGATAATAAGGTGATGATTTTCGATGGATTACTGAGAGTCCAGCAAGTAAATGATCAATCACCTCACTAATGAAATGTGAGCCATGATCACTAACTAATTCTAATGGGATAGCCGAATCTCGAGATAATTTTCTCATATAAGAATTTTGTTGTTGTTCGTGCATCAGCTCACTTCGAGGATCTGGCTTCTGCCCATTTGGTGAAATTGTCCATGAAATAGTCCATGGCCATGATCACATATTGGGCTTGTGTGATGGATGTGCTGCCAAACTAATATGTCCAACAAGATCTATCCCCCCCATTTCTCAAAGAGTTGTCTTACAAGATCTATCCCTCCCATTTCTCAAAGAGTTGTCTTACAATAATAGGGGTGAGCGGCATCTTGTCCCTTTGTTGTGGGATAGTAAATCGCTAACATTCCTCGCACATTTTGACAAATTCTATGGCATCCCCAAACAACGCAGGGCACCATAATCCTGCTTGAAGTACCTTGTGAGCCGTAATCTCTCCAACAAAATGCCCTCCGGCTATCCCTGAATGAGCTTCATCCAATATCGTGAGACGAACTCATCTTCTCTCACACATCTTCTTAGGACATTGTCTTTACCTAGCTTATATAGTTCTCCCATAATTAATTGATAAGGTGCAGCAAGCTTGTAAGCCATTGCATTTCATCTTTGTTTAAGGGTGTTTCTTGTGGAAAACCATAAGCTAGATAATCCGATATCTCCTCACTCCATTCGGGTACCATGTCCAGTTTGAACAAACAAGCATCAAGGAGGTCATCATCAACACCAGTTGTTGGTTCCCCATTTGGAATTCTTGACATATATGATTAGCCAACACATGCTATCCCTTTCCTTACCGTAAACTATAAAGTCGAATTCCAATAGTAATAGGCAACCAGCATGTGATTCTTCTCGTGGTGGTGCAAGGCTTGTTCACCAAGTATAATAAGGCCTGATGGTCCACGAAGAATATGAATTTGTTGGCCAATAGGTAATGTCAATACTTCTTGATATAGCGTAAACCATGGCCAACCCTTCTTGCTCTGTGGTGGTGTAATTCACCTTTGCATCATTCAATTGACGATTAGCGAAACAGACTGGATAGTCCAATTTGATCTTACCGGGATGTGCTAGTATGCATCTAATAACAAAGTTTGATGCATCAACATGCACATGAAATATGAGGTCCCAATTGGGGGGTCTTAGAATTGGCGCGCTAGCCAATGCCTGCTTCAATTGATCGTATGCTTCCTGGCATTCCTCAGTCCATTCAAAGACAATGAGTAGCTTGTATAATGGCTTGTTGGCAATTTCAGCATAGAAGATTATGAAGTGACGGTAATACCCAACGTGGCCCATAAATCTTTGCACACACTTTGGCAGATCCAAGATTAACTTGAACTTGCTCTCATTCATGGATATACTGTTCTTTGATGTAAGATTCCTCCCCAGCCTCTCAAGATGTCCAGCATCTTTCCCTGTAATCAAATCCCTCTTCAGAAATATAAAAGATCTTGTTTCTACTAGTTTTGTCCTAGAGAGAGAAAATCTTCTAGAGAGTGGTAATTCAATTTTTAAATATTTTTGAATAGAAAAATATCTCATCTTATTAAAATAAGTTCCCCTGAAACAGAAGTTCAAAAAGATTTTCAGAAGGTGCATTAGAAATTAAGTATAATCTGTTCAAGAGGCATTATCCTAGGACTCAAATTTTTTTCAAAATTTTAAATTAAGGTTCCTATGGACCAATAAGATTCATCCAAATGTAGGGAGGATATAAATAGAAGAATAAAAGGAAAATCCCCCAAAAATGAGTAAAAACTCACATAAGATGCTCACTTTTTCCTATAAATAGAAGCCTTCCCCTTTGTTGAAACTCAATAGTGTTTTGCACTGTTACCTTGCCTCTCCCAAGTGCCCAAAACTATGAATTTTACTCATAATTCATTAGTTTTTGAACTTCCCTCTTCTAAAAGATTGGTGGCCACTCTTGTTTCAAACAAGAGTAGAACCCTCAAACCATCAAGCCAAAGGAAAGCTCTCAAATTATCCATGTAAGTTAGAGACTCTTCTCTTTTCTATTTCTTTTATGGTTTTTTTAATGATTTTTGTCTTCTCTAAATTGAATGGATGTTATGCCTCATTGAAAAAAGGCATTCCCCTCTCTTCTTTAGAAAATCCAACCATTCTTTATCCTAGATGATTGATTATTGGATAAAATTAAGTTTTTCATAATGTTCTCTTAAATAAGTAGAAAATGTTTACACTAGAATGATTTAAATACTCTTGGTGAACTTCTAATTAATTTCAGTGAGTTAAAAATTAAAAATGGTCAGCCATACAAAGGAGGTTATGGCAAAATTTTTTAAAAATTTTTGAAATAAATTTCATCTTTTATTAATCAAAAAGAGTAATCCCCATCGTTAGAGTATTCTAAAAGTGTCATTTTCATTCATGTATAGAACGATGCATATTGATTAATTTTCAATAGAATTAAATTCTGTGAAAGATACTTATTGATAGTTTTTTTATTACGAAAGTGTTACTTTCTTCATTATGGATTTTTATGCATAAAAGTATATTTTTTAATTACAAAAGAGTTACTTTCATCATATTGATTTTTATGCATAAAAGTATGCATAAAAGAATATTTGTTTTATTATCAAAGTGTTACTTTTATCATTATTGATTTCTATGCATAAAAGTATGCATAAAAGAATATATTTTTTTATTATAAAAGTGTTACTTTTATCATTATTGATTTCTATGCATAATAAAAAAATATAATTTTTATTATAAAAGTGTTACTTTTATCAATATTGATTTCTATGCATAAAAGTATGCATAAAAGAATATTTTTTAATTATAAAAGTGTTACTTTTATCATTATTGATTTTTATGCATAAAAGTATGCATAAAAGAATATTTTTTAAATTATAAACGTGTTACTTTTATCATTATTGATTTCTATGCATAAAAGTATGCATAAAAGAATATTTTAATTATTAAAAGTGTGATTTTCATCATAAATGATTTTTATGCATAAAAGATATTTTTTATATATTAAAAGTGTGATTTTCATCATAAATGATTTTTATGCATAAAAGATATATTTTTATATTAAAAGTGTGATTTTCATCATAAATAATTTTTATGCATAAAAGATATATTTTTTATATTAAAAGTGTGATTTTTATCATAAATGATTTTTATGCATAAAAGATATATTTTTTATCTTAAAAGTATGATTTTCATCAAAAATGATTTTTATGCATAAACATATGCATAAAAGATATTTTTTCTATATTAAAAGTGTGATTTTCATCATAAATGATTTTTATGCATAAACATATGCATAAAAGATATTTTTTATATTAAAAGTGTGATTTTTATCATAAATGATTTTTATGGATAAACATATGCATGAAAGAAATTATTTTATATTAAAAGAGTGATATCCATCGTAAATGATTTATATGCATAAACAAATGCATAAAATAAAGTCTTTCATGATACAAGAGTGATTTTCAACATAAAGGATTTTTATGATGATAAAAGTGTGACTTTCATTAGAATTGGATTTTATGCATAATTAGATGTCTATAGAATCTTTATAATTAAATAAGAGATCTCCTTAATCCTCTGTTTAATTTTCGTAAAAATTAGAAAAATAAATAAGTAGATAATCTGTGAGAAGAAATGCTACCGTTTCATATTCACTAAGATGGTAATGAGAAAATTCAATTAAACTATCGAAGTCGGAGATCGAGATAAATGATTATTTTATTCCTCAAATAAGAAATTCATGTTTTAGGAAATCTGTAAGCAAATATTCGTCGAACGAAATTTAGAAAAAGAGAAATTGAAATAGTACCTTTCGAGAAAGATAGTTTAGGAAGAACCTTTCCAGACCCAAACTCTGATTCAGACTATTGACCAAGACCTAATTCCTTCGTCTCAAAATGACGATGTGCTCAGTTCAGGAAAAATGCACTCAAAACACCCACCGAATCTGAAACTAAGTTAAGACTTTTGATTTTGATCTGAGGATCAAGTTAACAGAATTCGAGGAATTCTGTTTGGAATTCAGACCTGGATCTAGAAGTATTGAGATACAGATTTAAGATTATTCATGGTTTTCAAACAAAATCAAAACTGAAAACTTGCATAGAAACCCTATTTTCTTAAAGGACTGTCTTACGCCAGAATGCTGGAGGGAGCATTTGGCATATATGTTTATCTAAGGGAAGTTTGGTTGCAACAACAGCTGGAGGGGAGGGACAGCTCACGCGGCAAAAACCTGCCCAGGTCTTGACCAGCCTGGGTAAGGTGAAAAATGGTGTGCTTCCGGTATGTATGATGGGCGAGGGCCGACGAGAAGCGGTTCCTGAGTGAAGTGCCAAGACACCTAAGGAGGATCCTGGAGGGTTCTAACCACGTGATGCATGGGCTCGCGGTGCTTAGGACACCCATACATATGTCGAGGAAGATATATATATATATATGTTGACGAAATGATTATTATAATCAGTTACTGGATCTCGTTGCTGACCAACTGGTCCCAAACAGAGAGTCCAGAGTGGTAGTGTTTTTGTGAAACAAGGGATTGAATGGAAATTTTGAGTTATGAAATCTGTGATCATATCTGTTTTGTCAATGGATTATTTTTTTAATTAAAGTTTTAAAGAGGAGTGTGTGCGTATCTGTTTTCTAAAGCTAAAGTTAAGAAAGGCATTTCAATTATGGGTGGGTGAGTACTTGTTTGGTTCTACCGATTCCAGTGGCAGGGTGGTGGCTAACCCATGGGCCGGATAGGGTTAGGCTGGAATCAGTGGAGTTTTAATAATCAAACTGAAAAATCTTAGGATTACGCTAGGATTCGAGTAGCTAATTAATTCCCTGATAAATTTTTCAATTGAGTGGATCAACGGTTGTGCCCTGATCTTGATTAGGAAAAAAGCATTGAAATTGCTCAGATGATCAAATTATATTAGTGATAGTTTCCTTCTATCTGGTTTATTCAGGTGAAGGATAGTTATGATCTCGTTAGAAAAATTCGTTAAGAAAATTCAAAAAGGTGGAATCGTCTCCGCTTTCCGGGCATGGGAAATTTTCCTGGTTTCGGTTTTTGGAGTGACCACCAGCCTAGTCTCGTGCCCGGACATTTGTGGGCGAGGCCCCGAGTGAGAAACCCTACCCTGCACAATAGGGGGCTGCTTCCGTTGTGTCAACTACCGGGAGTCCGCCGGTGCGCGAAGGGGACAGAGGGATCTCACAGTTGGTATCAGAGCAAAAATTGCCTAAATTTTTAATAGAAATCTGGGAACGAAATGTTTTTCACTTGTTAATACTATGAGAATGAACTTCAAAAATTTAAAACTTATAAATTGAATTGGAAATTTATAGATGGACACCCCGAAACTATCTGGAATTCTTGGACTCTCTCAGAGTTAGGATATGATAGCTTTTGCATTTGATCACCTTGTCAATTCTGCTACGACCCGAATGAGCAGAGTGAGACTCGCTCACCATTTTGAGAGTCTTTACTTTCCTGATCCTCTTGAGTGACGTCGATATATGTGGTTCAATGGAGGATGGTGTATTAATATCAGTACCAGTCAGTGTCAGAGGCTCAGGCAAAATATTTCCTTGGCCATGATTCTGATAAGACTAGGGCTTGTTCAGCATGTTCAACTCTTCGATCATTCACCCAGGAACTTCAGAACTTTATGCCGATTTTTTAGACTTCTTAGCTGCTTTATCCCGAGAAATAGACTTACAGCACCTCTTTGTGTAATGAATCGTGTGTACCATGGTATGTCATCTTCATAGTTTCGCTTCTTTATACGATTATGTCTTCTGAGGTAGTGATTCTAGAGCCGAGCTGCTCTATGTACATATTGCAACTTTTATATAAATATAAAAATATTTTCTGAAGAAAAATTTCCTGTTGTATAAGTGATTGTTTACGGACGATCTGATAAAGAAAAATCTGTTATCGGACATATGTCATAGATCCAATAAGATCATTATCCTGTTTAAGAAATTGGTCTTAGGATCTCGTGGATGATATCAAAATAAAAATTTAATAATATATAAACTTTTGACAGAATCATGAGACGAGGAAACCGTGGCCCGTCAGCCAGATCCTCTCTCTGAAGATGACGAGCTTGACCCTGATGTTCGCAAGGCTCTTCATAGGACTCAGCCAAGACCCTTAAAAGGAGAAGGGGAGAACCTAGGCGAGGCTGTGGAGAAATGGGTGGAAGCCATGGAAGAATATTTTGACGATGTCACAGGCTACAATGAGCGGAGCAAAATGGCTCTTGCCTGGTTGAAAATAGTGGAAACAGCCAGGGTAGCATGGAGGAACCACTGTGACACCAACCGTCTGGATAGAAATACTCAGTCCTGGAATGACCTAAAAACCTATCTAAGAAAGAGATTTTGTCCCCTTGGATTTTTGGAAATCAAAATGAATTTAGGTGAAATGATGCATTTTTGACGCCTCAGTATGGGGGAATTTCCCTCATGAAGGAGGCGCCTATTTCACATGCTTGAATGAGTTTTAAACTCCCAAATAATGAGATATTTTTATCTCTCCTCTCTGCTGTTTCAACTAGATCCAAAATGTGGACTAAACTGACCCAAAAATGGTCAAAAATTGACCAGACGGAATCAGTTGGCTTGGTTAGAAGCTCACTTTTTCCTATAAATAGAAGCCTTCCCCTTTGTTGAAACTCAATAGTGTTTTGCACTGTTACCCTGCCTCTCCCAAGTGCCAAAAACTATGAATTTTACTCATAATTCATTAGTTTTTGACCTTCCCTCTTCTAAAAGATTGGTAGCCACTCTTGTTTCAAACAAGAGTAGAACCCTCAAACCATCAAGCCAAAGGAAAGCTCTCAAATTATCCATGTAAGTTGGAGATTCTTCTCTTTTCTATTTCTTTTATGGTTTTTTTATGATTTTTGTCTTCTCTAAATTGAATGGATGTTATGCCTCATTGAAAAAAGGCATTCCCCTCTCTTCTTTAGAAAATCCAACCATTCTTTATCCTAGATGATTGAAAATCAAAAATTAAAAAATGGTCAGCCATTCTTAGCTGACCATTTTTTAAAAATTAAAAAATGGTCAACCATACAAAGGAGGTTATGGCAAAATTTTCTAAAAATTTGTGAAATAAATTTCATCTTTTATTAATCAAAAAGAGTAATCCCCATCGTTAGAGTATTCTAAAAGTGTCATTTTCATTCATGCATAGAACGATGCATATTGATTAATTTTCAATAGAATTAAATTCTATGAAAGATACTTATTGATAAATTTTTTATTATGAAAGTGTTACTTTCTTCATTATGGATTTTTATGCATAAAATAATATATAAAAGTATATTTTTTATTACAAAAGAGTTACTTTCATCATATTGATTTTTATGCATAAAAGTATGCATAAAAGAATATTTTTTAATTATAAAAGCGTTGCTTTTATCATTATTAATTTCTATGCATATAAAAGTATGCATAAAAGAATATTTTTTATTATTATAAAAGTGTTACTTTTATCATTATTGATTTCTATGCATAAAATAATATATTTTTTATTATAAAAGTGTTACTTTTATCATTATTGATTTCTATGCATAAAAGTATGCATAAAAGAATATTTTTTATTATAAAAGTGTTACTTTTATCATTATTGATTTCTATGCATAAAAGTAAGCATAAAAGAATTTTTTTATTATAAAAGTGTTACTTTTATCATTATTGATTTCTATGCATAAAAGTATGCATAAAAGAATATTTTTTTTATTATAAAAGTGTTACTTTTATCATTATTGATTTCTATGCATAAAAGTATGCATAAAAGAATATTTTTATTATTAAAAGTGTGATTTTTATTATAAATGATTTTTTATGCATAAACATATGCATAAAAGATATTTTTTTATATTAAAAGTGTGATTTTCATCATAAATGATTTTTATGCATAAACATATGCATAAAAGATATTTTTTATATTAAAAGTGTGATTTTCATCATAAATGATTTTTATGCATAAACATATGCATAAAAGATATTTTTTAAAATATTAAAAGTGTGATTTTTATCATAAATGATTTTTATGCATAAACATATGCATAAAAGATATTTTTTTATATTAAAAGTGTGATTTTCATCATAAATGATTTTTATGCATAAACATATGCATAAAAGAAATTATTTTATATTAAAAAGAGTGATTTTCATCGTAAATGATTTATATGCCTAAACATATGCATAAAAGAAAGTCTTTCATGATATAAGAGTGATTTTCAACATAAAGGATTTTTATGATGATAAAAGTGTGACTTTCATCAGAATTGGATTTTATGCATAATTAGATGCATATAGAATCTTTATAATTAAATAAGGGATCTCCTTAATCCTCAGTTTAATTTTCATAAAAATTCAAAAAATGAATAAGTAGATAATCTGTGAGAAGAAATGCTACCGTTTCATATTCACTAAGATGGTAATGAGAAAATTCAATTAAACTATCGAAATTGGAGATCGAGATAAATGATTATTTTATTCCTCATAAGAAATTCATGTTTTAGAAATCTGTAAGCAAATATTCGTCGAACGAAATTTAGAAAAAGAGAAATTGAAATAGTACCTTTCGAGAAAGATAGTTTAGGAAGAACCTTTCCATACCCAAACTCTGATTCAGACTATTGACTAAGACCTAATTCCTTCGTCTCAATGACGATGTGCTCAGTTCCGGAAAAATGCACTCAAAACACTCACCAAATCTGAAACTAAGTTAAGACTTTTGATTTTGATCTGAGGATCAAGTTAATAGAATTCGAGGAATTCTGTTTGAAATTCAGACCTGGATCTAGAAGTATTGAGATACGGATTTAAGATTATTCATGGTTTTCAAACAAAATCAAAACTGAAAACTTGCATAGAAACTCTATTTTCTTAAAGGACTGTCTTACGCCAGAACACTGGAGGAAGCATTTGGCATATATGTTTATCTAAGGGAAGTTCGGTTGCAAATAGCTGGCGAGGAGGGACAGCTCACGCGGCAAAAACCTACCCAGGTCTTTGACCACAGCCTGGGTATGGTGAAAAATGGTGTGTTTCCGGTATGTAATGGGCGAGGGCCGACGAAGCGGTCCCCGAGTGAAGTGCCAGGACACCTAAGGAGGATCCTGGAGGGTTTTGACCACGCGATGCACGGGCTCGCGGTGCTTAGGACACCCATACATATGTCGCGAGGAAGATATATATATATGTATGTTGACGAAATGATTATTGTAATCTGTTATTTTACTAGATCTCGTTGTTGCTGACCAACTGGTCCCAAACAGAGAGTCCAGAGTGGTAGTGTTTTTGTGAAACAAGGGATTGAATGGAAATTTTAAGTTATGAAATCTGTGATCATAGCTGTTTTGTCAATGGATTATTATTTTTTATTAAAGTTTTAAAGAGGAGTGTGTGCGTATCTATTTTCTAAAGCTAAAGTTAAGAAAGGCATTTCAATTATGGGTGGATGGGTACTTGTTTGGTTCTACCGATTCCAGTGGGTAGGGTGGTGGCTAACCCATGGGCCGGATGGGGTTAGGCTGGAATCAGTGGAGTTTTAATAATCAAACTAAAAAATCTTAGGATTATGCTAGGATTCGAGTAGCTAATTGATTCCCTAATAAATTGAGTGGATCAACGACTGTGCCTGAATCTTGATTAGGAAAAAAGCGTTGAATTACCACTTTTGCAAGTAGTCTTTGAAGGCTATGCACATCAATCGTTGGAATGTTGCTGGGGCATTGATGAGAGTGAAGGGCATGACTTTGTATGCAAACGTCCCCCACATTGTATTGAAAGCTATCTTATGCTGGTCCTTTGGGGCTATCAACTCCTGATTGTAGCCTGAAAATCCATCCAAGAAGCTATAAGCTTCTTCACCAGCCACTCTCTCCAAAACATGTTCCGTATAGGGCAATGGATAATGGTCTTTCCTAGTAGTTGCGTTGACCTTTTTAAGATCAACACATACCCTAAGTTTTCCATTCTTTTTTTGGCACTATTACGATTGGTGACAACCAATTTGTATGTTCTATCTCATAGATGAAATCTGCAGCAATGAGTTTATCTATTTCCTCCTTTACAATTGCCGCATACTTAGGATTCATCTAGTATGGTTTCTGCATGGTTGGTCTTGAACCTTCCATGATTGGGATCGTATGTTGCACCACCTCAGGTGGTAAACCCTTCATCTCTTTGTAATTCCAAGCAAAACAAAGAGATGATGACAACCGATTTGTATGTTCTATCTCATAGATGAAATCTACAGCAATGAGTTTATCTATTTCCTCCTTTACAATTGCCGCATACTTAGGATTCATCTAGTATGGTTTCTGCATGGTTGGTCTTGATCCTTCCATGATTGGGATTGTATGTTGCACCACCTCAGGGTGGTGAACCCTTTATCTCTTTGTAATTCCAAGCGAAACAATCCTTAAATTCTTTTAAGGAGGGTAAACACCTCATTTTCTTCAGCCAAAGTCAAGTCCTTAGCAATATATACGGGTTTGGCTTCCTCCCTGGTCCCACAATATCAACTTCTAGCTGGGCCATCGTATGATGTGGACAGCCCATCTTCCTTAACCCTTTTTGCCATCGTCGGTCGGACCACTTTCCGTTCTCAACAATGTAGGTTTTAAAGTAGTGTGGTACTAAAAGCAAGTATGGTTTATCCTCATTCTCACTTTTTGTTTTAGCCATGATTTTTTTGGCCTCTTGCTTGGCTTCTGCCAAAGCTTTGTTCCATTTTCGATGCCCAGCTTTAGTAAGCTTAGGTGTTTTTGGCTCTTGAAGGATGACTTTCTCCTTGTGTTTCCCCTCCAGTGATATCTTACTCAATTCCCCTCCAGTAGTGATATCTTACTCAATTCCTCACCCCAATCCTTAGAAAAGTCATCGTGTACCTTAGTGGCTTCGAGGTATCTCACCCATTAGGCATCTGTGGGTTTTCTTTGTAATAGGGCATTTTGTCGGGCAATATATCGTTTCTGTTTTTGCCATCTTTTGAGGCATTGAGCATTGGTATGGCCTTGTGATCCAGTCCCTTCTATGCTAGAGGTCTCCTCTTCTGATTCTTCACATCAATGGTTTGCCAATTAACCATACATACATAGGTTGTGGAAAAAGTTCCAGATTCCACATATTGGGTCCCTTTGGGTTGCATCACATCTATGGTGGCTAGCACATGCATCCAGTTTTCACTGAAATTCGGAGGAGGAAGTGATGCATACATTTCCGTTTCCTCATCCTCTTTGGAATTTTCCATTGGAAGGCTGGCATATTTGTACAGATGTGGTCTGCTCAGTTGTTGTGACCAAATCATTACCGAACAGTTGCCCTTTCATGGGGTGTGCTCTCCACGTCCTCAGATCTATCTTTAAAATTTGTGAATCCCTACATACATACACATTGTCTAATGCCCAATCGTGCACCGATTTGGATTCCCTCACTCATGAAGGGTCTCCCCAATATTAGGTCATATGAGTCTAGTTGGCACAAGAAGTCCATTACCACAAATGTATGATGGTAGTGAAACGAAAAGAGTTTGAGTTTCACATTCTCCAAAAGTCCAATGGGTCTTAAAGATGTTATGTCTACCATTTTAACTATTAGATCTACTCTTTTTAGATCGGTTTTCCCTAGTTTTCCCAGCAATGTTTTGTGATGATACTAACCCCGCCCCACCATCCACGATAGCCAGTGCTTGGTACTTGTCATGAGATGAATCGTGATTGTAGCATTTGTGTCATCACTTTCGTAATAACATCCCAATTGATTAACTGGTATCTTGATGAATCTGGTTTCCCTTGTGTGTTTTAGGGTTCTTTCTGCCAGAGGTGTGGCAGAACATCCTCTGTAGTGTCGGCTAGCCTTAGTCTGCCTTCTACCCATTCATTTATGTCTATCCATAGTGTTAGTGAACTGCGTAGCAGTTGCCCCAATGGCATTTGCATAGACGTGGTCTGTATAGTTGCACGAGGCTTCCTATGTCTCTGGGTTCTCTGGCGATTGAGGGTTCCCTCCATGTATGTGTCTCGTATCCATCCCTAGGGAAGGAATAGATGGACTCACCCTATGCATTTTCCTCAAACATCTTGGACATTGTGTTTGCTTAAGATCCCTCTTCCGTTTCTTCTAGAATTGGAGTAGGTACGTCCAATTATCTTTCCCTTGTTGGCTCATTTCTTGGATACATTGTATCCCTAACTTGGTTAGCCCTTAGCTTGGTTTCATGAAGCCGTTGACATTATTCTACTAAGGCCTTGGTATCTTCGAGGTTCTTTATCTCCTCTTTGGCATTTGGGTACTCACCGACTCCTTTAGGTTGATGGTCTTTCCCCTTGCTCCTCTAGGTTAGGCTCTTTTTGGTTGATCACTTGATCCCCTTCTTCTCTCGATTGGGTGGATTTGGTGTCGATCGTATCTTCTTTGGATCCATCTTGGATTGTGACCCTCGTGTCACCCTTACCCACTTTTTTTCACTATTCTCCTCCAGCCAGTTCTGGAAATGGTCGCATCTGCTCGGTTCTTCCCCTTGTCCCCTAATTGGGCCTGGGCTCGTGTCAAGACATTGAGTGGTGTGATATTTCCAGGTTGCACACTAATGGTCCGGATGGTGGTCTGATTAGAAGTGGAAGTCAAACCAATTGCACGGTATGGACAATCCTTGAATGCCACATTTAGTACAAGTAAGTACTGGCATGTCATTAGGAAGAGTAGTCAATTATTGGGGTTGGTGTGTATGAACCACATTCTTGTTTGGACACTCAGCGATTCGATACGGCCCACCATAGCCAAAACATTGTAGCGGTCCTCTCCTCATGTTTGAGTTCATGTCCTTACCCTTCCATTGTACCATGGTTTGAAACATAGGTACTGGTGTGTTATTCTATAGGACATAGAATTTAGGTGAGATCTTCGCAACTTCCTCATAGTACTCTCCACTAAGTTCTACTTCATGTACCATATCAATATCTTTTGATGGCTCTTTAATCAATACTTGGTTGATTTTATCCTATGGTGGTTGTGGTGGTAGAGGTGAAGTGTCCTGTAGAGCCGAAACATCCCCCTAGGTGAATAGGAAGAGTTGGGTTGTCCTACAGCTGCAGTGATTTGCATAGGTGGTGCTGGTAAGGCCAATGGAGCTCTAGGTGTTAGCAGCTGTGCAAATGTTTGGAACCTTGGATATCTGCACATTGAAGTGTCATGATTTCCTAATTTTACACAGTGTGCACAATAGAGTAGTGGCCTTGCTCTTAACTGTGGACATTCGGTGGTAGTGTAATTCAATCTGCACATGGAGCACCACACCAATTCCCTACGGGGGTAAAGATGGTTATGCCCATGCCTAGATGTTTCTCTTCCCTCCTTTACCTTCAATTTCTCTAGTATTACACTACTGAGCTTGTCCACAATCATATTTCCGACTTGCTTGCTCTGAGTTCCAATATCTTGGTGACTCATGTAGATAAAAAAATATCTACATGTTGAATAGGATTCCCATCCCCATAGAAATTTTGGACAAGCTTGAAAATGATGTGTGACTTCATCTGGGAGGGTCGAGATTCTAGAGCATTGCCTAGTTCCTTGACCATTCCTCGACCCATTTTTGTGGCCATATTCAACAGATCCGTCCTTGTGGCTGCATTAAGATTGAGGGTTGGATCCACCCTTGGTCTTTGAGGAATTGCTCCCCCCCACCTAGACCTCGTCCTCTTCCTATGTTGGCTCTTCTAGGCATCTTTGGTCCATGGGATGGTCCTGCCACTGCACCATGGAATGGCTCATTTATTAGTTGTCTCTGTACGCCTTTGCAGAATTAAGAGTTCCATATCCTGTAGGAACATAGGATGATTGATCATCTTCTTGATGACCTTTTTGGTGTATAGAATGTCCTCCACTCCACCTGTCGCTCTTACTAGGTTATCCTCTTCTTCTAGGGTTACAAACCCTTCCTCCGCTCTGGGATCTTTCATTAATGGGTTCTAAGTTTGAAATTTCTCCCTCACTTCTTCCCATGACTATTTTTGGCACTTTACCCCGTGATTGGAGTAAGTTTACACTTCCCATCTCCTTTTGTTCGGCTCTCGCCCTTTGAGTATCGAGCTCTTATTTCCTTAGGCTTAACTCTCGTAGAGCTGTCATTCCATCTCAATCCTTTTTGGATCTAACTCTACTTCCTCTGAGGTTGGGAAGAATACTTGACCCATCCTGGGCCGCATTTTCCATGTCTCTTCTTATTTGGGGGGTGCCAATGTTTGACAGCCTCGAATTTGATGTTTGGATGGACACTTCTTGCCTTGGACCAAGTCTAGCTCTCATTCACAAACCCATGCTCGCCGCCGCAGATTATGCTTCTTCGTCATGGCTGGTTTGGCGACCAAAAAATCCCCAGGCGATATCAATGATACCATTGGGTCTGGTTGGGGAGGGTGGTTTCTCCTCTTCCCCAAACCCAGAGTATCGTAGTCTTTCTTCTATGGATTCTTTACTATTAGTTTCAATGGTAGTCAGATTCCTTAAGACACTCAAGTGAGTTCTTACTGAGTGGCCTGAACCCACACTTTTTTGATAGGAAGATCTTGGGTGATTTGATGCACTATCATCAGGTGTAAGGTTGTCTCCGATGAGCTTTCCAGACCTTAAGTGAATGTATGTATGACTTGATAAGCTATTTTGTTGTCCCCAATTAAATTTTGATTAGATTCTATCGACATGTTTCTGAGGCTGTGAGATTGTAGAGAACAGTTCACGGCGTGAAGTGTCAGAAAACATGTTGTGAACGATTTTCTACACTTTCACGTGTTTAAATTTTTTTGCTTTTGAAATCAAAATTCCACGTTACCTCGTTATGGGTTTCAATTTTTTTAAGACTTCCTTAGCCTTAATATAACTATACCAAGTTCATGAGTTTGATTAAGGTGTGAAATTTCAGAAAAAGTTCATGCCATAAGAGATAAGGTTTCACGTCGTGAAAAGTAATTGTTTCACGTCATGAACTAAAAAATAGTTCACGCCGTGAAATGGTTTACATTGTGAACTAAAAAATAGTTCACACCGTGAAGAGTTCTGAAATAGTTCACATCGTGAACGGTTTTCTACACATTCACGATTCTTAATTTTGTTAGATCTCGTGGTGTCAGAGGTGTCAGGATAAGGCTACCTAATTTTGGCAAGGTAATCTCGTGAATTGCGGCATTAATTGTGGAATTGATGGTTGGGAGTGGTTCACGGCGTGAAGTTGTAGAAAATGGTTCACGTCGTGAATGATTTTCCCATAGTTTCACGTGGGAACTTCCCGCATCGACTAATGTGATTCTGGGTGCAAAATACTTATCCAACTATTTCCAAAATGATTACGCCATGCCTAAGGAGTGTAATACAAGTTCAAGGCACACAATCAATGGCTTCTTATTTTTTCAAATTTTGTGAATTTTTTAAAAGAAGCAAAAACAAAACACTAACTTGCTCGCTCACGTTGATGATTCCAGTGATGAAAATATCATAATTAACTAGAAAAAATAGTGAAGCTCTCTTCCAAGAGTACTCCACCACACGCATACACAACACACAACCAATTTCTCACGATTTTTTTACTTCCACACAAATCTTATCCATTCATTTCCTACACAATGTATTACCAGAATGCAAGGCAATCATGAATCTTATGCAATGGGAGGTGAAACTCCAAGAGGAAGGAAGAAACAAAGGTGTTTCCCCGGCAGCGGTGCCAAAAATGTTATGGGCTACCACACCTCTAAGCGGGAACTCAATGCATTCACCTAAAGGAAGAGAAATAGAACACAACTGTCGTAGGGCACTTACCAATGCTTTGAACTTGAGTCCCTTGAGGCCTCCAAGCTGACTTGTTAAGTTCCAAACCTCCAAGCTCCACCTCCATGCTGTCATCGTAGAGTCGCTCACATCGTCGCATATAAGGCAATCACTCTCTCTCACTCTCCCACACAAGCATGAAACATACAAGCATAGAAGAGGCATAAATGCTAGAATGCTCTCTCTCAATCTCTCTTAAGACACAAAGAAGAGTTCTCAATAGCACAAAGGGGGATTGTGTCTTTTCATTTATGAGAAAATGCCTTATATTATACATTTGGTCCTTATTCACACTTGGGTACCTAAAATTTACATAACTAAGGCCTTGGGTGGCCAATATTTCATAATGTACAACTTTTATACACTTATTAATGTCCTCAATTGGAGGAACATACTTGTTAATCCAAAATGGGATTAACACAGTCCAACAGAGAAACATAGAGTACCCTCTATGTGAAGAGGAGTAAGGACACATTTTTGGTCATCGTTCTATACGTTGATGACATGCTTCTCACATGGGAGCTAATATAGATCAGATTTCAGCCTTTAAGGCTGATTTGCAGTCATCGTTTGAGATGTTAGATTTGGGGCCCATTGCATTACTATTTGGGGATTCAATTTATGCAGCACAATGATAGCATTGTTATGTTGCAGTCTAAATATATATGGAAGCTATTGAAGAGGTTTAATCTTGAAGACTGTAAACTTGTGGCTACACCTATGGAGACAGGTACTCGACTTAGTCTCTTCAAGATGCAGGAGACTCTTTTTATGCTAATTTGTATCGGATCCCTTCTTTATGTGTGCAACACGAGGCCAAATATACAGTATACGGTCTCACAATTGAGCAACTTTATGCATAGCCCAGGTACGAAGCATTGGTAGGCTGTAAGCAGGTTTTTTGCTATTTACAGGCACTCTGTGTTTTGGATTATTTTATCCAAAGGGGGGTGTGAGTCACAGCTGCATGCTTTCATTGATTCAGATTGGGTTGGATGTTATGCCACACGAGTGTCCACACCACTAGTGGGTTTTTCTTTGGTGATTCATGTATATCATGGCTCAGCAAGAAGTAGCCTACAGTGGCCACTTCTAGTTGCTGTGAAGCTGAGTATAGGGCAGCTTTTAGAGCTACAGTTGAGTGTGTGTGGCTTAGACATCTTATGCCTGATTTGGGTGTTGGAAAATCATCTAGCACTATGATTTTTACTGACAGCTAGAGTACATTAGCAGGAACCTAGTGTTTCATGCTCACACTAAGCACATTGAGGTGCATTATCACTATGTCAGGGAAAGAATTTTTGCAGTAGGGATTAGCTTGGTCTATGTGCCTACACATGACAACATGGCAAATTTATTTCTCATGAAGGCTCTTCCTTGTGAAAAGTTCGAAGCTTTTCGTAAAGCTTTGGGCTTACTACCTTTTCAAGATTGAACGGCCATACCTTGTACATGTTCACATCATCACTCCAGGGGATTTTTAGCATTATATGGTAGTGATGTTTGTGAACACACTTAGGACCGTCGGGACACTTTTTCCCTCACTATGAGGTTTCCCCCCCGTGCATATGTACACCCTCTTATCTACTCATTTTGGGGTGTGTACCTATATTTTGTATCTGGCACACATTTGTTAATTCTAATCTTGTGAGCCTGTGTACTCTTAAGCTTCTCTATCTTGTGTGTGTGCATTATTGGAACCCTAACCCTAATTCCAACATTGTAGAGAAATGACTTAATTAGAAATCCACTAGTAATTACTACCTCTTGAAGTTTCATTGATGCCACAACATATTTTAGACATTTGAAAAAGATTTCGTAAGTGAAGTTTTATTATACAACAAGCACATCTACTTGCTAATAGCAAGCAAGAATAGAACTTACAACCTCATGCTTAGGATTGCGACACTACAATAGTTAAGTATATGGCATGCATGTTTTATGGTGCAAACAATCACCTTGAGAACTTTAAAAGATAGCTAAAAGAAGCTAGCCTAGTGGAAGGAATATTTGCAACCTTTATCTTCTATTGAGTCTACCACCTTGCATGTTCATGGAAGGTAAGAGTATAGAGTAAACATGAAGTGATCTTCTCATAAATAGCTACTTAAAAGGAATTATGTAATTATTGCTAATCAAAGTGCTATGCATATTTAACATAAAGCAAATTATGTAGCTTCTTTTGATAGCAACTTAAAAGGCATTATGTAATTTTTGCAAAGCAAAGTGCGATGCACATTACAATAGAACATTTTGGATCTTGTGACAAAAACCAAGGAAAATTTTAGCAATGAAGAAGAGACTAACAAGAATCAAAGAGGCCATTTATATAAAGTAAATGGATCATACATGTGATATATTGATTTTTATCTTTACAAAGCTTAGTTACGTATGATATAATATAAAACCTAAAGGCAAAATAATGACTTTGTGCATGTATTCATCAAGAACTTATAAAAGAACAAAGTGTTCAGGTTCTACAAGATCTATTTTTCTCTATATTATTATGTCCCTCATATAAACATGTGTGTACTAGGTGGTCCCATATTGTGTCATACTTTGGGCAATACAATTATATCATGGGCTTGCAACTTTTTCCTTAATCTATAAAAAAATACTTGTGTGGAAGAGTGAGATTTGAAATATCATAAATTATTTTACACCATGAGAGGTTCATGACATAGTGTGCCCACATAATAATGCAAACTTCAAGGCTTAAAGCATGCAAGAATGTGTGCTTGCATAAAAAAACATGGTGGCATATGTATGCAGAGTGCATTTTTCTTGATGTGAGCAAAGTCGCAGTGGTTTTCCCCACTAACATCTATATTGTTATAGATTTTAGTTTGACTTAAGAAATGCCCCCTCTGTTATAATGAAATCTATGAGCACACTTTAGGTGACGTATTCTTAGAGCTTTTACACATATATCTAAGAATAAGCAATCAATGGTCATGACTACTTGGGTAACAATGGATATTTCCCTTATTTCTTGTTACCCACTAGGTGCAAGACTTGGCACTAGTTCAATTACCCTTGAAGGTCCTTAAAGACACTAAAATCAAATCAAAAGTATACATAGGGGATTTACAAACTTTCTTGGGGTGTTAACTGAAAAGATGGTTGGACTTGGAAACTTATTGGGGGGTTTACACACTTAGTGTGCCCTTGATTTTTCCACTAAAAAGGTGGGAAAGTCTCTTCTGTCCATCTCCCTGCTTGCCCAAATGTTACGGAGCTACTCGAGTTTTTTCACTTGTAGTGTGTAAACCCCTTCATGGACGGGGAGACTCTATGTTCAATAGACTTGGACATGAGAGATCTTCCCCTTTTTTTGGGTGTCTATTTTGAAAGGACTCGTGTCCCAATAAGCCCATATGTACCTCCGCTTGAGAGATTTTCATGGGGAGATTTTCACATGCATGAATTGATTTTTTAATGGATAAGCTTATCCTATCAACCCCCCATGATTTTTAGGTACATGAATTGTTTTCCCCCCATGCATATGTATACCCTCTTATCTACTCATTTTGGGGTGTGTACTTATCTTTTGTATCTTCTAGCACACATTTGTTCATTCTAATCTAGTGAGTTTGTGTGCTCTCAAGCTTCGCTATCTTGTGTGCGTGCATTATTGTTACAACCCTAACCCTAGTTCCAACATAGATATAGTACAATAGTAGATACTACTATAGTGTTGTAAAACAATGAGAGAGTGCTATATAGCACTTTATAGTAGTTTATAAGTGGCAGAGGGACTTTACAGTGCTTTATATAGCACTATAAAGCACTTACTCCCTACCATATATTAAGCACTTATAGAATGCTATTAAGTGTTATATACCACTCCCTCACTAGTTCATAACAATATATAGCAATGTAGTGCTTAATTGCGGGACATAGTAAATGTTGTATAGTGCTATCTGACTGCTATATAGCCTTGTCACTCATCACTAACTGCTTCAAGCACTTATAAAGACTGCTATAAAGTGCTATATAGCACTCTCTCATTGCTTTATAGATTACTATATAATGCTATAAAGCAATGAGAGAGTGCGATATAGCACTTTATAATAGTCTAGAAGTGCTTGAAGACAGTTAGTGGACAAGGTTATATAGCACTATATAAGCTATATAGTAATATACAGTGTTGTAAAGTAATGAGAGAGTGCTATATAGTAGTCTATAAGTGCTTGAAATAGTTAGTGACAAGGCTATATAGCAGTCAAATAGTACTATAAAACATTTATTACATCCTATATAGTACTTACTTACAGCAATTAAGCACTACATTGCTATATAGTGCTCCCTAAAATTGCTTTATAGCACACTACATATTGCTATATAACATTCTCTTAATAATAGGAGTGATAGAAAGCACTAAGTGACGGCCTACCTTTAGCTGCATATAGATTTCTCTTTTGTATACTTAGTAGTTTTGAGACCTTATGCATACTTGGACCTTCATTCTGTTGCATTGCATTTATCAACATGGTCAAACTGCTTTGTTTGTTGACAAAGATTTCATCATTTGATCTTGGATGATTTTTTTGCTGATTGTAATAAGTTTTTGAGAGTTAAAAAATAATAGAGGATTGTGTTTGTGAATGATCGTTATGATATGGTGCAATATGAGGATTGTTGAAAACCTCACCCATTATTCCATCCATGAACTCCTTTTCAAAACTTCTTATCATCTATATAATGTAATTTACAATCCTACACACAGTCTTTTTGATCTTTTCATCATTATGATTGGAACAATTTATATTAGCATGTGTGTAAGAAGTTTGAGTCTCTTCATCTGTGGATTTTACTCATAATTTCATACGACCTATAGTTTAAGAGAGTTGGATACGTGACGACCATAAGGGGCATTTAAATTTTGTGCATCAATTTCCATATTGCAAAATTTTCCTGCTTTGTTTACTGCATATAAAGAAACTCCAAGCTCTAATGGTCCTTCACCATACCCACAACTAGGTAATTAATTAGCAAAGAAAGGAGGAAGCAAGTGAAAATATTGGAAGGGAGGTAAAGAGGAAAACATCTCATAAATTGACAGGGAGGGAACTATGGGAAAGAGGAAAAAGAGTTTAGAGGCTGAAATAGAGGGAAAGAGGAAGAAAAGGATGCCTCATCACTAAGGGAAAAGAAGTGCAAAGATTGATAGGGAGGGAAAGAGTTTCAAACAATGGACACACAAGAGGGAAAGAGTATGCTAGTTTAAGAGAATTGGATACGTGATGACCATAAGGGGCATTTAAGACCTACAATTTAAGAGAATTGGATACATGATGACCATAAGGGGTATTTAAATTTTGTGCATCAGTTTCCATATTGTAATTTTTACCTGCTCTATTTACTACATATAAAGAAACTCCTAGCTCTAATGGTCCTTCAACGTACCCAACTATGAGTTTCAACTATGATAGGGAGGGAAAGAGTTTTGAACAATGTACACATAAGAGGGAAAGACTATGCTAGTTTAAGAGAGTTGGATACATGATGACCATAAGGGGCATTTAAATTTTGTGCATCAATTTCCATATTGCAATTTTATAAAGAAACTCCAAGCTCTAATTTTCCTTCACCATACCCAATTATGAGTTTCAACTATGATAGGGAGGGAAAGAGTTTCAAACAATGGACACACAAGAGGGAAAGACTATGCTAGTTTAAGAGAGTACATGATGACCGTAAGGGGCATTTTACAACCTACAGTTTGAGAGAGTTGGATACATAATGACCATACGGGGCATTTAAATTTTATGCATCAGTTTCTATATTGCAATTTTTGCCTGCTCTATTTACTGCATATAAAGAAACTCCAAGCTCTAATGGTCCTTCACTGTACCCAACCAGGTATTCAATCAGCAAAGAAAGGAGGAAATGAGTGCACAGATTCGAAAGGAGGGAAAGAGGAAAACATCGCATAGATTGAAAGGGAGGGAACTATGGGAAAGAGGAAAAAGAGTCTCGAGGTTCAAATAGAGGGAAAGAGGAAGAAAAGGATGCCTCAACACTAGGGGAAAAAGAGTGCAGAGATTGATAGAGAGGGAAAGAGTTTCAAATAATGGACACACAAGAGGGAAAGACATGCTAGGAAGAAGATGCTACCTTTCACCAAATGATGAATGATGATTATGCCATTAGTAGTAGCCACCATGAGGGAGATAAACCAAAGCTATTGAATCCCATTGAAATGAATTTAAATAAAAATTGACAAGGATTACTTCTTTACCATGTTAAAAAAGTGCTATATATTAGGGTTATCTGGGACAGTGCTTTATGGTCCACCTTACCATACTTTCACCCTATAAAGAAAGCATCCTATTCACTGGTACCATGCTCGAGCAGCCTAATTCAGGTCATACAATGCCTGATTCAGCTCATACAATGCCTTATGAAGCCTACACACTTTGTTTTTTGAATCAAGTATCTCAAACCTGAGTGGTTATAAACCTATAAGAGTATACAACGTGCGGTGTATACAAGAGAACACTTATAAGAAGTAGGACCTTTCATAATAGCACAAACTTTAAAACTCAAATTGCACAATAACATAGATAGAGAAGAATATTATATTACTAAAGTGATACACAATAGATGGCAAAGCCCCACACTTATGTGCTCCATGAAGGGATATTCAATGGCTAATCTGGAGCTACTCAGACGGAGGTTATATGCTAGTAAAATCTAGGGACTAAACTCACAATGATGATTGATCAACTATGTGGAGAAGGGGCTAGCCGTGTATCTTTATAGGCCTATTTATAGGGGGTAGCCATTATATGACCGTGTAAGTACGTGATCATAGTCGGTGTCACCGTCCATTGTATTGTGGACTTAGCTCATAAAGATATACTATAAACTACATGGTGTTTACCCACCTCCCATGGCCATCCAGTATCATCTTGGGCCCTGTTCATGCCTTATATAATGTTAGGAAAGGGTGTTTAAGAGTAAATTCTACCTACTCCATGTATGGACCATAATAAGTTAACAGTCCATTGTAGCATGGTAGGGTGCCAAATCTAATCCAAGTTGTCTCTAGACTATTTGGCCTCTTAGGTCACCTTCCCGTGTGATTATGGGGATGTTGACCATGGCTACACCTTTTAATGGGGGCCATACAAACATGAATTGCCGGTGCCTAGATAATACAATATGAGGGTAGTGCATTGAAATCCAAAAAAACCCCCTTAACCAAAGGTGAACTACCTATGGGGTTCGTTGGCTGAGTCATCTCGATGAAGATGTTACTCCATCTAATCTCTGCACCACTCCCATATCTTGTAGACTCCTCCTTATCCATAATGACTCACATGATGCAAAGCATGTAGCTTAATACTCAGACTCTCTCGATGAGAGTGCAACTGTGGGATATTCCTTACTAATCTAAGAAATGCATCCCAAACCAAGGAAAAAATAATACCTTGTTATTGAGTGCCTGTTTGAATTGAAAAGATGCAGGGGGGAAGAGAGCTTGAGCTCTTGCAAGCACACACACACACTCACAAAACCCTAATAGAGAACACACAAGGTGAGAGGCTGAAAATCTTCTTCTTCTCTACTCAACACTCAACACACCATATACAAGAATAAGAGTACACACAATATGAAAGGTACTCAACCAAATACATACACGAGTTCTCTATAGTGTGAACCCGACTAAATGAGCTGGCGCTATAACTATGCCAATCTCTAGAATGGCTGTCACACAGCCTGTCATCCCACTGGCTGCATATCACCCAAGATCTCACCAACCATGCCAGTGGTGTAAGTGTGGGGCCTATCCCCCAGGCGGGTCATTCAGTGGCCACCGCCTCACTAGACAAGCTCGATATCTCAACACTCCCCCTCGAGCTCAACTCCATCTCATGTACACCAAGTGAAGCCCTGAATCTACGAAGCTTCTCTGTACCCAATGCTTGTGTGAAGATGTCAGCTACCTGATCCTCTGTGCTGACATAAACAAGGTCAAGGTTTCCTGCCAAGACCTTCTCTCTGACGAAGTGGTAGTGGACCTCTATGTGCTTCGTACGAGCATGAAAGACTGGGTTCCTAGCCAACTGTAAACTGCTAATGTTGTCACAGAAAATGACAACTTGTCTATCCACTGATAGACCCAAATCTGCAAGTAGCTTTCTCAACCAAGCTACCTCACATGCTGCCATAGCAGCTCCTCTGTACTCGGCCTCTGTACTCGATAGAGCAACCGTAGGCTGCTTCTTTTGCTGCTCCAAGTCATAGCAGCACTCCCCAAAGAAAACATGAATCCACTGGTAGATCTTCTGTCTGAGATACTACCAGCCCAATCAGCATCTGTGTACCCATGTACACATATCTCTGTCCCAGTCTCATAGAATAGTCCACAATGCAAAGTAGACTTCACATACCTCAGTATGCGTCTCACTGCATCCAAATGCGGTTTTCGTGGAACCTACATAAACTGACTCATCAACCCAACAGCATAGCTCAAATCCGGTCTGGTGATCGTCATGTAGATCAAACTTCCTACTATACGCCTGTACATAGTAGGATCCTCCAAGATCTCTCCTGAATCTGCACTCAACTTGCCATTCTGATCCAATGGCATAGAAATAGGCTTATAGCCTGTCATACCATACTTGGACAACATGTCCAAGCCATACTGTCTCTGCAGCAGTAATCCAATACCATGTGGTGACCTAATCACCTCAATGCCCAAGAAATATATGAGCTCCCCCAGATCCTTCATCTCGAACTTCTGTCTAAGCAAGATCTTTACATCAAAGATCTCTGCATCATGGTCCCCCGTAATGATCAAGTCATCTACATAGATGACAACAAGCACAACTCCTCTATCACCATGTCTCACATACAGCGAGAAATCTGCATTGGCTACATGAAAGCCAATAGTGACAAGATATTCAGAAATCTTGTCAGACCATGCTCTTGGTGCTTGTTTTAAGCCATACAAGGCTTTCTTCAACCTGCAAACATGCTCGGGGTGACCCACATCCTCATAACCAGGTGGCTGCAACATATACACCTCTTCTTGCAAATCCCCATGCAAGAATGCATTCTTTACATCCATGTGATGTAAAGACCATTGCTTTGACGCAGCCACTGCTATCACAACTCTCACCGTTGCCATCTTGGCAACTGGGCTGAAAGTTTCCTCATAATCAATCCCATATGTCTGCGCATATCCTTTGGCTACCAATCTAGCCTTGTACCTGTTTATGCTTCCATCACTGTTATGTTTAACTTTGTACACCCACTTGCATCCAATGGCTTTCTTGCCTTCAGGCAATTGCACTAAATCCCAAGTTTCATTTCCATATAGTGCATCCATCTCCTCATCCATAGCTTTCTCCCAACACACATTTCCAACAGCCTCATCAATGCATGTGGGCTCTACAACCTGCACAACCTTTGCCATATATGCATAGTGATGTGCCACATAACCATCATAGGTAAATCTCTGCACAGGATTTTTCACTCTCCCAGATCTTCATAGCTTTTCATTCATGGCTTCCATAGCCTTCTTTACACCAGGTGTTCTCATAGCTGGGATCCCAAGCTCCCATCAAGGCTCATATCTGAGCCACTAGACTCTCCATCAACATGAGAATGCCCTGCAGAAATGTCAGGCATACCAAGGGGCTCAACCACTTTCTCTTTTCCTTTATGTGATGTACTAATCACATTTATAGGACTGGTATTATGACGCAGCCTACCACTCCATGGTCTATCAATAGACCCACTAGATGAGGACTCTCCTGGTCCACTCAAAGATTGTGATTGCTGACCTGCATTCTGTGCAACCACACTTCCACTCACATCAGCCCCAACAGCTTCTTTTTCAGCAGCATACCAGCTGCTCATCTCATCAAAGACAACATCCCTGCTTACCCTCAACTCACGTGTAGCAGGGTTATAACACCTGTATCCCTTTTGCTCAAGGGAGTATCCAATAAACACACATTTTTCAGCTTTTGGATCTAGCTTAGTTCTCAGCTCATCTGTTACATGCACATATGCAATGCATCCAAAGACTTTCAGATGAGACAAATCTGGTTTTCTGCCAGTAAACTTTTCCTCTGGAGTTACATCATGTATGGCTACAGTTGGAGTCCTGTTCATGATGTATACTGCTGTAGAAACAGCCTCAACCCAATAGCAATGCGGCATATTCTTCTCTTCCATCAATGCTCACGCAATCTCAGCAATGTGCGTGTTTTTTCGCTCAGCAACTCCATTTTGTTGCGGAGTGTATCTGCATGTAAACTGTCTCCGAATACCATTCTTCAAAAATTCAGAGAACTCATTGGAGAAGTACTCTCCCCCTCCATCTGACCTTAGGCACTTTACATATTTCCCTATTTTCTTTTCAACCAGAACTCTGAAATTCTGAAAGTGAGTGAACACCTCACTCTTCTCCTTCATGAAATATACCCACACTTTCCTTGTGTGGTCATCAATGAAAGTCACATAATACCTGCAGCCTCCCATAGATATGGTTTTTGTAGGACCCCATACATCTGAATGCACAACATCTAGTGCATTTCTGCTCACATATCTGTTACGTGGAAACACATGCTTTGTTTGCTTCCCAAATTGGCATGCTTCACATATTTTCTGCATACCTTCCACTTTAAATTTTGGCAGCCCTGTCACAATTCCTTTTGTCTGCATAGACTTCAATCTCTGCACATTTACATGTCCAATCCTTTTATGCCAAATGTCTGTGTCTGCAACAATCCCTGAACCATTTGCAAACATTGCAGCACTCATCTCAGGCATGTCTACATCCAACGTAAACATTCTGCCCACTCTGTTGCCTTTTGCAACCAACCTGCACTTGTCTTTAAAGTCTTCAACATAACAACCATCAGGGTTAAACCGAACCTGCAAACCCTGCTCAATCATCTGGCCAACTGAAACCAGATTCTTTGTTATGTTCGGTACATGAAGTACATCTGTAAGGTACTTCACTTTGCCATCCTGCATAGACAATGGCACATCTCCAACATGGGCAATTGGATGAGCAGTGTCATCCCCTGTTTCCACAAAACCTGATCTTTCCGGGTTTTTCATCTCCTTGAACCACTCCTCATGACTCGTCATGTGGTTCGAAGCGCCTGAATCCACATACCATACATTATCTTTTTGTGCTGCATCAACATTTTTAGACATGGCATTCACGACATGCTGCATAACAAACAACCTTTCATTATCCTCATTATTTCTGCTTGAGGATGCATAGTTGTTTTGCTGCACTTTCCCATTTTGCATGTCAGCCTGCTTCTTATAACATTCTGCCTACACATGTCCAGTCTTACCACAATAATAGCATTCACGTACATCATTGTACTACCTTTGCCAATTTCCATGTCCTCTTTGACTCCCCCTGCCTCTGAATTTGCCTCTTCCACCTGCGTGTTGTTGTTGTTGTTGATTTTGGGACTATTGTTGTTGCTGCTGCTGCTGCTGACCATAATTCTGATTACCTGTTCGGCCACCTCCTTGACCATGGCCTCCTCTACCTCGTCTTCTTCCTGAACTCGTGTAGAAGGCCTGTTGCTCTGAACTGTTTTTGCTTTGTGAAGACTATTGGTCTTCACCCAAGTTCTTCTCTTCGATAATCAGCATAGACACCAAATCTGTAAAGTTGGGAATGTTTTCCCGAGTCTGAATAGACGTCTTAAACGCCTTGTATTGTGGCCCGAGACCACGTAGATAGACCTCCACCTTATCATCATCATCTACTGACACACCAATAGATGCAAGGGATTCCACAATGCCCTTTATCTTCAACGCATAGTCATTCATAGACATGCTCTTTTTTTCCACAGTATGAAGTTCATTCTTCAATTGTATCTTACGTGCCTTGGTATTTGATTCATAAAGCTTTACCAAGGTGTCCCACGCCTCCTTGGGGGACTTGGCATCCTGAATGTGCCCAATCATGGTGTCCTGTATACTAATGGATAGCCAATACATAACCTTCTTGGCTCCCTGGTTCCAGTCTTTAAACTCTTTCACATCTGCACAGCAGTCGGATTTATATCCGGTATCTCCGGTGCCTCTTCATGTTCACCTTCTATGTAGTCCCAATAGCCTTTTCCCATCAGGAAATTTGTCAACCTGAACCTCCAAGCATGGAAGTTATTCTTATCCAGCTTCTCAGCCACAATCTGTGTTATGCCATCATTAGACATCTTGCCAAACACACAATTTTACCAGAAACTGCACTCTGGTTTTTCCTGCACAACTGTTGTATTTTCTACAGCGGTACTGTAGTACTCTCAAATGTCACAAGCAGTGACTTCAATGTGCATACATACACCCAATGGCAACTGTAGACCTCTTTGCAACACCCACAGTGTCTGCACAGTCAATCTGTCTTCCTGCAGTTCTTAAAACAGAGTTCTGCAGAGAATCGATGACTTACCCACAGTGCTCGAAATCGCCTGCTTTCTGAAAAACGGAGGTCCAGACGTGCCCAAAACGCGTTTTTGGTCTCGAAAATATAGTCCGATAGGACAGTATAGTTGCCCTATAGCTTTACTCCCGCGAAGAAAGCTCCTCAATCAGAGATCGTTGCCGGTGCCTCCCGTAGAGCTCCCGACAAGGGTGTAGTCACCAACACAAATAGGGAAGAGTAGTTGCAGCTCTTACCCTCGTACCGCTTCCTGTGGTTCTCTTGCTCAGCTCAGCCCTTAGCACGAACCAGGCTCTGATACCATGAAAAGATGCAGGGGGGAAGAGAGCTTGAGCTCTTGCAAGCACACACACACACTCACAAAACCCTAATAGAGAACACACAAGGTGAGAGGCTGAAAATCTTCTTCTTCTCTACTCAACACTCAACACACCATATACAAGAATAAGAGTACACACAATATGAAAGGTACTCAACCAAATACATACACGAGTTCTCTATAGTGTGAACCCGACTAAATGAGCTGGCGCTATAACTATGCCAGTCTCTAGAATGGCTGTCACACAGCCTGTCATCCCACTGGCTGCATATCACCCAAGATCTCACCAACCATGCCAGTGGTGTAAGTGTGGGGCCTATCCCCCAGGCGGGTCATCAGTGGCCACCGCCTCACTAGACGAGCTCGATATCTCAACATGAATCACCCACCCAATTTGTTTCACAAAAGCCATTGAGGGTCTTGCTCATAGCATAGGTGATGTCATACTCTTGGTGGATGTATGCATTCCTTCTTTCTAATGAATCCCCTATGGAGACCTACTTATTATAACACTAACATCAAAATTGATGTCTGGTCCAGTGTTACATAAAAAGATAAGACTACTAACCAGTTTCCTACATAAGGTCAAAACACTAACATCAAAATTGATGTGGCTAGTCTAGTATTACACAAGAAGATAAGACTACCAAACCAGTTTCCTATATAAGGTCTCATCCACAAGGTTTGATGTGGCTAGTCTAGTATTACACAAGAAGATAAGACTACCAAACCAGTTTCCTATATAAGGTCTCATCCACAAGGTTTGATGTGGCTGGTCTAGTATTACACAAGAAGATAAGATTGCCAAACTAGTTTCCTATATAAGGTCTCATCCACAAGGTCTGAGGTGTCTTTGAGGGACTACTTTAGATTTAACCTCCATTGTAGTACCAACTACCTAGCATTTGGCCATGCAAAATGCCTTGAGTATCTCACCTATATTATTTAGCTTCTACTAGACCTTAATCCCAAAACAATAATGCATGAGCCTAAGATCTATCTTCTTAAACTCTGTACTGAGCATGCTATGTTTGAAAGATCTTTTTTTGGTGATCCCTTGTCAAGATGACATCATCTACATAGAGAATAATGACCATATACTTTTCTTGCTCGCAAACGACATACAAATTTGCATCTGAAGGGCTACATAAGAGAGACCCAATACTCATCATAAAGTAAGCATTAGTCATTTGGTACCATGATTGTGGGGTGTGTTTTAGCCCATAGATTGCCTTTGTAACTTACAAACTTTGCTTTCGAAATTGGTAACCATGAAACCTTGAGGTTCCCATTGAGGAAATCATATTTTACATCCATTTGGAGAATATGCCATCCACTTATGTTACCACTATAAGAACGGTGCAGATTGTTAAACCTAGAGCATATGTTTCATGAAGGTTAGAACTGTCAATTTTTGTGCAAAATCTTTTGGCAACCAGCCGTGCCTTGTGCTTTTCCAAAGTACCATCAAATCTACATTTTTCTTTGTAAACCCACTTAGTGCCAATTAACTAGCATCTTGGAGGATGATCTACCAGATCCCAAGTGTGGTTTTTTAGGATAGAGTCATATTCTTCTTACATGGCTACATCCACTTTGAATCCCCTTGTGGTAGGATCTTGAATCTTGAGTTCCTCTCATAAGAGAAAAATTCACAAGATTCTCTTAAGCCTTTTTTTGCTCGTCTAAACTTTTGGATCTACAAACATCTTGAGGAGCATCCTCAATGGACAGGGTATTTACTCCATCCAAAGTTACATATACCACTTAGGGAATGGCTTACCTTTTGTGACACATCGTGCTCTTGTTCTTCATCTTTATAATCTATGTCCATGGTATGGGAGGGTGTGTTGCTTTGGCAATTTCCTTGTTGCATGATAAAGAAGAAGGAAGCTCCCCCTCCATCTAACATAGTTGTTCCTACAATACCACATCATAGCTCAATGATCTTCTTTGCATGAGGATCATAGAGCCGATATCCCTTCGACTCCATGTTATAATCCAAGAAGATGCATTTCTAGCTTTTGGCATCTAATTTGGTCCTTTGAGCATCTGGAATATGTACATAACATTCACACCCAAAAACTCTCAAGTGTGTAGCTAAAGATGTCTTACCTAAGCAGGTATGTAATGGAATCATCCCTTCTTTGACGACCTTTATTACAATCTTGTTGAGAATGTACACAATTCCATCCCAACAATATCATGATTGTTGCATTATGATTGGAGATGGCAAGGAGGCAGATTATTGCCATTCAATATACTCCATTCTTGCCATCTCAACAATAGCACAATTCTTACGCTTTGTAACACCATTTTGCTGTATGGAGTGTGAGTAGTTGTGAGCTTCTACTTTATGCCTCTTTCCTTGCAAAAACCCAATAATTAATTAGTAGTAGTGAGCTTAGTGAGTAGTAGTGAGCTTCTGCTTTATGCCTCTTTCCTTGCAAAAACCTAAGAATTAATTAGACATGAATTCTCCTCCTCAATGTGTTCTTAACTATTCAAATATTTTCTTGTCTCAATTTTAACAATGCAATCCATTCCTTAACTTTTCCAAAAGACCAAGATTTTTCCTTAAGAAAACATGCCCAAATATTCCTAGAATAATCACCTATTAATGTGAAAAAATAGGAAAAAACTCTAAGTTCAATTTTACTAATATTTTCAACACAAAGATCAGTGTGTATGAGCTAAGGAGGAGCCTTAGCCCTAAAATTGGCCTCTTGTGGGGGGAAAGGGTTACCAGTGCTACTCATATGATAACATTTCTAAAACAAGCTAGGGAGGAGGCTCATGACGCCAATGATTCTAGGCATGATTAAAGAGACTAATGAGATGAGTGAAGAAACTAATGAGATGCTAGCAACCCAATAAAGAAACACTAATAAGATGATGATTGCATTAATCAATCTCACAAAATGAGCCAAGGAGTACATGATTTTATAGCTCTCAATAAGCCTTTAACCACAAGCCTACATGCACCCTTATGTCATCCATGTGTCCATAAATGTCCACATTCCTTGTGCACCCTTGCACTTTCCATGTGCCTACTTTTTGACCATCGACCACCTTTTACATTCATCTATTTACATGCCCAAATAACCTTAGCTTACATCCATTCCAATTTTATAACATCCTAAGCTTCTTCTACCTTACTCCCACATACATGTGCCCCATACATGACATGACTAACACCATTTCTCAACATCATGCAAGCTTCACATACATCCAGACTATGAGAAATTGGTGGTAAATTCCCAACTAGCTTACCTTTCTTTATCTCTGAAAGAGTCTCCATACTGAGATGCCCATATCTGTCATGCTACGATTTCTTACTACTCAAATTGGTGAGGACTACAAATGCCAAAATCTTATACAAGTTATTCCGCCCTTTGCAATGACCTTATCATCTCCATCAAGAGTGATTACGTCATTCTTGTCAAAGTGAACTTGCAACTTTATGTTTGGAACCTAAAGAACATTTGAAAGACTTTTTATACAACTCTTAAACGTGAAATAATACCTAAAACTTTTATTGGCCACTTTGCATCATTGCACACTACCACCATAATGTCATCTCCCATGGGTTTTAGGGAGAAATACCAATCCTTACGATTGGTTATGTGCTTAGAAGCCCCACTATCAATGATCCAAGAATCATCATATGCTACAACATTAGGTGTTTCACTGCATAATTCTTTAATAGTAGCACTAAACAACTCTATTTTCATAGCATGATAGGATTATTCCTTAGTATTTAGAGTGCTATTCTTGACATCTACTTGTTTTTCTTGCATTCTTACCCTTCCTGGACATATGCTTGCTTTGGCTATCTTCCCTTCCTTGTTATAGTTAAAGCATTCAATCTTTTTCTTCTGATTTAAAGAGTTAGAATTCTTACCCTTCTTCTTTGTGTTGGAAGAGAAAGCATGATTTTGCAACCATTGTGACCATACATCCTCATCCCGAAGTAATGAGCTGATCTCCTAAAATGTGATAGGAGTAACCTGACACCAACATTCAAAGATATAACAAAACTATCATCCTTAGGTAGCAATACCCTTAGACACTGATGAGCAAGATTTGGGGAGAGCACACTCATGCCGATTGTAGCCATCTCGTCCTCATAAAGATCTTTGATTCTAGTGAGAAACACCTCCACCATTTCACTCTCATTTATCTTCTCTTGTTAAAAAATTGATTTTCAAGATTCTGAATCCTTTAGGGATTTGTGGTCTTGTACTAACTCTGCAACAAAGCCCATGCCTTTGTAGCTATTAGGGAGACATACTTAACCATGGTTAGCATGCTAACTTCCACGCTTATGAAGATGACATAGAGAGCATGCTAACTTCCACGCTTATGAAGATGACATAGAGAGCATCTAAATCCCTTCGTCTTCAAGCTTGTACAAGGTTGGCAACATTGGGACAGGGTTATTGTATGCATCCCTTATTGGTGGGGTGAGTGAACATCAATACCAATGATGGTGTCCTAGAGTTCATAGGAGGAAAGAATAGCCTTAAGCTTGAACTTTAAAAGAGAATAATTGGTGTTGTTAATCTTTCCATCATCATCAAATGATAGTCGACAACATGTGTGATACATGGTTATCGTTTTGGTGCAACGGATGAACATTAATACCAATGATGGTGTCCTAGAGCTCATAGGAGGAAAGAATAGACTTAAGCTTAAACTTTCAGAGAAAATAATTGGTTTCATCGTTAAGCTTTCCATCATACTGAATGGTGGTGGAAAGGTCTTGTGGAAGAAGCTATCATCAAATGGTGGTGTTGGGTAGGGTCTTGTGGAAGAAGCTATCATCGAATGGTGGTGGGTAGGGTCTTGTGGAAGAAGCTATCACTGAATGGTGGTGGCTAGGGTCTTGTGGAAGATACCATTTCTGCCCATCACACTGAATGGTTGTGGGCAAGGTCTTGTTGGAAGAGGCTACACCAAATGGTGGTGGGTAGGGTCTTGTGGAAGATACCATTTCTCTAAGGGCTGCTAGATAGTAATCAAGATAATGCTTTGATACCATGCAAGAGGATTCATCATATGGTGTATAGAGAACACTCATAAGAAGTAGAATATTTCACATCATAAAACTTTAAAATTCAAATTGCACAATAATGGAGATAGAGAAGAATACATAATTATCTGTTTACAGGTGTTGGTGGATGTATGGTCATGTGACTAGTTCACATATAGTTGCAATATAACATGTTTACACAATACTGTTGTGTTGGAGATTACAAGTTCTTGTAAAAATACATAAGTTTTATGAGAGCACCATTTGGTAAGTTGCTTGCTCTACACGTAATCATATCTAACAATCTATCCCTTAGATTGTTGTTGGAATTAGGGTTGCAGGAATGCACACACAACTTCAAGAAGATGAGGAAGCTTGAGCACAACACAGTAGTGTATTATGAGTGCCAAAAATGAAAGATAACAAGCCCTAGAAGATAATGGGCGTATATACAATGCACGGGGGAAAAAACCTCCTAGTGAGGGAAAAAGTGCCCCGGCGGTCCTAAGTGTGTTCACACACATCACTACTATAATATGGTAACAAATCCCCCCTGGAGTGATGCGGTGAACAAGAGCTAGCACTCATGTATAGGGAAGTGTCTAGCTATGTGGACGAATCCACAAAAGGGAGTAAGCCCAAAGCTTTGCGAAAAGCTTCGAACTTCTCACGAGGCAGAGCCTTTGTGAAAAGGTCTGCAAGGTTATCCTGTGTTGGCACATAAGCCAAACTGATCTCTCCTGCAGAGAGTCTCTCCCTGACATAATGGTAGTGCACCTCAATGTGCTTCGTACGAGCATGGAACACTGGGTTCCGCGCAACTGCCAATGCGCTCTGACTGTCAGTGAAGATGGTGGTGGCAGATGGCTGCCCAACACCCAAATCAGCCATAAGGCGTCTGAGCCACACACACTCAACCGTAGCTGTGAAAGCTGCCCTGTACTCAGCTTCACAACTAGAAGTGGCCACAGTAGGCTGCTTCTTGCTCAACCATGATATGCATGAGCTTCCAAGCATGAAGCAAAAACCACTCGTGGACACGCGTGTGTCATAACAACCAGCCCAGTCAGAATCTGAAAAAACATGTAAATCTGGCGGCAATGATCCCCCCTTGGGATAAAACAACCCAAGATGCCGAGTACCACTCAAATAGCGAAAGATACGCTTCACTGCCTGCCAATGCTTAATGCCTGGGCTATGCATAAATCTGCTCACCTGTGAGACTGCAAACTGAATGTCTGGCCTCGTAATGCATACATAAATGAGGCAACCAACAGCTGTCTGATAGAGTGTGACATCAAAGTGATCTCCAGCATCATGAAGACTCAACTTCAAACCTGTCTCCATTGGAGTAGCAATAGGCTTGCAGTCTTCAAGGCCAAATCTCCGCAACAATGTTTCAATATACTTTGTCTGACACAAAGCAATACCTCCATCACACTGCTTAAATTGTATCCCCAAATAATGATGCAAATGCCCCAAATCTGACATCTCAAAAGAGGCATTCAAATCAGCCTTAAAATCAGCAATATGACTCTCATTTGGTCCTGTGAGCAGCATGTCATCGACATAGAGAGCAATGATTAGATGTACACCATCCACACGTTTAACATACAAAGTGCTTTCTGTTGGACTATTCTGAAACCCATGTGCAGTCAAATATGCATGTATTTTTTCATACCAAGCTCGTGGAGCTTGCTTTAAACCATATAAAGCCTTTTTTAACCTGCACACTTTGTTTTCCTGCCCTCTTTGAACAAAACCACGAGGCTGCGATACATACACCTCCTCATGCAAATCTCCATTTAAGAATGCAGTCTTTATGTCCAGCTGATGTACATTCCAACCATTATGAGCTGCTAATGCACAGATGCTACGAACAGTGGTCATACGACATGTGGGAGCAAAAGTCTCATCAAAATCAATGCCCTTCTCTTGAGCATAACCTTTTGCAACAAGCCTAGCCTTATGGCGATCCACTGTGCCATCAGGCTTACGCTTCAATTTGTATACCCACTTAGTGCCAATGGCCTTCTTGCCAGGGGGCAAGTCACATAAAGACCATGTACCATTCTTCATAATAGCATCGTATTCTGCTTGCATAGCAGCCATCCAATTTTTTGAACTTTGTGCCTCATCAAATGAAACAGGCTCACTTTCATCGCACATACTAGAAACAGCCAATGCATAACAATCTGACGCATAAGAGGCACCATGAGAGCCAGAACGAGTGCGACTAGACAAAGGGGCATCCAACTTGCTGTCACGCAAAGTCTGCACCAGCCATCTAGGCATATTCCTAGAGCCCTCAATCTCTTGTCTCTCATCCTCAAGTGCATCATGCACATCTGCATCAGATATAGGCTGATCTGTGCCATCATTTAAAACCTGCATAGGCTGAAAAACTGCCTCATGAGGTATTGCACTTGACTGTGCACCACTGAAAAGAGGCAACAATGTATCATAGACATCACGTGAGCTGATATCTGTCTCCTTAGTACATGAAACCAAGGGCTGAACTGCATCTTCCACAAATACAACATCACGACTAACCAAAATGCGCTTTGTCTGTGGATGATACAAACGATAGCCTTTGCTCTCAGCACTATATCCAACAAAAATACATTTGACAGCTTTGTCATCCAATTTTCTGCGATGTTGCACAGGCACTAATGCATATGCCAGGCAACCAAAAACACGTAAATGGCCAACAGATGGCTTGCGGCTATGCCAAGCCTCATATGGAGTGACAACCTGTAATGCTTTGGTGGGACACCTGTTTAGTACATAAGTGGCACACATGACAGCCTCAAGCCAAAAACCATGTGGTAGACTTTGACTCTTAACCATACATCTTGCCATTTCCATGAGAGACCTATTTTTTCTCTCAGCCACACCATTTTGCTGTGGTGTATATGGCACTGTACATTGGTGTTTTATCCCACGCTCAGCCAGAAATGCATTAAATTCTGAAGACATATACTCCCCCCCTCGATCTGAACGGAGGGTGCCCATCTTACTTTCTAACACATTTTCAGCCATAACCAAAAACTGTTTGAAGCACAAAAACACTTCGGACTTTGCCTTCAAAGGATATACCCATGCATGCCTGGTAAAATCATCAATGAAAGTCACAAAGTAAAGGTAGTTTCCAAATGATGGAGTTTGCATGGGACCACAAACATCACTGTGAACAAGCTGCAATCTGCGTTCAGCTCTCACTGATCCATCTTTGGGAAAGGAAGCACGCTGCATTTTACCCAATATGCAGCCCTCACAAACATGCTTGACAGGTGCCTCAAGCTTAGGCAAAGAAGACACCATTTCAGATTTCTGCAGGCGCAGCAAACTTGCAAAATTCAGATGACCAAAACGTGCATGCCACAGTTTTGCATTTGAAATAGCCTGCGTATCCATAATAGCACATGCTGAATCCTCTACACATTTGCCATCCATATTGAGCTTATACAGCCCTCGACATAGTGAACCAGATGCTACAATGATGTCACCACAAGAGAGATCATGAACAGTACATCTGTCATCCACAAATTTTACAACCAAACCTGTTTTGGCAAATGCGGAGACTGACAGCAGATTCTTTTTGATCCCTGGCACATACAATGCATCAAAAAGTGTAAAGGTGTTGCCATTTGCAACATTCAGCACAATCTGTCCAACTCCTTTAACGGGATAAGAGGAGTTATTGGCACAAGTGACAGTATTCCCTGTGGGAGCAGACTCAAGGAAAGTGAATAAACTGCGCTGCGAGGTGATATGCTTAGTGGCACCACTGTCAAAGTACCATACATCTGAATCTACTGCAGACATACATGTGTCATGCAAAGATGGGTCATAACTGCACTGCGCATTGAATGCCCATTCTGTATCTAGCACAACATTAGCAGATTCATTGTTAGAAGGAGAGGCATCTGCAACAGCCATACCAGCCTCTTTCTTCTTAGCCTCTTTCGCAGCCAGCTTAGGACACGCTTTGATGACATGATCATTTCCCTTACAGTACTTGCAAAATGTCTTCTGTTTGTCACCCTTCTTCTCATCTTTGTCTTCCTTCTTTGGTTGCGCAGCATTTGCAGATTTCTGCTTACTAGAAGAGAAGCCAGCTTTACCTTTCCCGCTTCTCTGACTAGCAACGAAAGCTTGATCTGCGACACGCATAATATTCCTGTTTTGCCTTGACTGGTCTTCTTGCAGCAAAACAGAAACTAACTCCTCAAATGATAAGGCATTGGGATTGCCTTTCATCATCAAGCGAAGAGTGGAAGCAAAACCCTGATAAGAATCTGGTAGACCATTCAAAACAGTCTGCACAAGTGAACTGTCTGATAGGATTTCATCTGCAGAAATGAGCTGCTCTTTGAAATCCTTGATCTTTGTCAAAAAGCTATCCATAGAATCACCTTCGTTTATATGCTCACTCTCCAACTGTTTTCGGAGATAAGCAACACGAGCCTCATTTCTTGCCTGATACAATGTGGCAAGTACATCCCAAGCATCCTTAGAAGTCCTGCAGGAGCGAATATGTGGGATAATGGTACGTTTGACAGATAGCGCAATCAAGGCATGAGCCTGCGCATCTCTACCATCCCAACGAATCTGCTCTGCTGAAAGTGGTGGTTCTCGAACAGCTGCTACAGCACTTGTGCCTGCACCATCATCAACAGTACCTGTTTCTGATGTGTTTGCAGCATTCCCAGCCACAATAGGACGTGCATCAATACCCTGCACAATGTTCCATAACCCCTTTGCTACCAATACATGTCGCATCATATATGCCCATAATGGATAGTTGGTGCCATCAAACTTATCCTCAGCAGCCAACATGCGGAATACATCATTGTTGTCAGCCATGGCCAATGACTGTACTACTAGATGTAAATGCTGTCTGTAAGAGGTAAACCTGTATAAAATCGACCTGTGCTATGTAGCACAGCCCAAAACAGACGAATGGGCACCTGTCCTGCAGATTTTAATCTTGACAGAAAATCTGCACAGTAGGACGATTTTGCCTGCGCAGTACTTGGAATGCAAAAACGGAGGGCGAAATGACTTCAGATCAAAATTCTGAAACGAACAAGCTCTACGGGCTCCCCCATGGCATATACTAACCTGCAGACGCTCGTGAAACCTCGTCGCAATCGGAGGAGATGAAGCGGCAGGTGCCGGTGATGCTGCCCGGGAGGAGGAAGCCTGCTCTGATACCAATTGTTGGAATTAGGGTTGCAGGAATGCACACACAACTTCAAGAAGATGAGGAAGCTTGAGCACAACACAGTAGTGTATTATGAGTGCCAAAAATGAAAGATAACAAGCCCTAGAAGATAATGGGCGTATATACAATGCACGGGGGAAAAAACCTCCTAGTGAGGGAAAAAGTGCCCCGGCGGTCCTAAGTGTGTTCACACACATCACTACTATAATATGGTAACAATTGTGAGCAAGAAGTTGGACAAGAATAACTTCCAAGCATGAAAGTTCACGATGACCAATTTCCTTATGGTTGGGAAAAGGATATTATGAGTTTATTGGAAGTTCATTTTACAAGTGATAAAAAAGATCCAGAGATTGGTGAAGAAAATCTGAGCCCTTTAGTAGGTGCAAAAAATTGCATAAAAAGAGCCAAAAAGGTGATGTACTAGTTGTCTGTGAGTGTGACAGACTATAATTGTACATATACATGATGCACAAATGTCTAAGGAGGCTTGGGACAAGTTGATGGAGATGTACAACACAAACATGAATCTTGAAAGATAAAGGTAAAGTAGGAGATACATAATGTGATCAAAGGGAAGCTAAGTATAAATGATTACTCCAATGACTATTAAAAGACTTGTAAATGCCCTTTCTTCTATTAGATTGCTAGTAGATGATGGTGGTGGTTTCGATGACCTTGAATGATCTATACAGCCAGTCTTAGACTTCTATTAGAGCTAGTTTTAGACCTCTATATAGCTAATTTCATACCTCTATTAGAGTTCAAGAGAACTTTCTTGATTTTCAAGAATTGATTGCTCTCCTCATCCATGAGGAGATAAATATTGGGGGAGGTTTATCCTCTAGAAATTCACATGAGCAAGCCTTCTCCTCAAATAAAAGTAACGATAGAGGCATCATCATCTAGAGGCCGCAATGGAGGCTATTTTGGAAATAGAAGTCATGGGCAACAACAACAATAGGAATCAAATATATAAATAGGTTGAAGAGGCACTCTAGAGGTAGAAGGAGCTAAAGGGGCCGAGATGGTTGGCAACAAAGAAATCAAAATGCAAAGGGTAGGGCCTTGATATGGCCATTCAAAAATGCTAACTTCACATTTATTCGTAATAATGGCAACTTACCACCCATAAGTGACCAAGGCTAATAGTAATGTATAAATAGTGGTCAATCTAGCTATGTGGGGGAAAAGGTCTCTTAAAAGTCAAACCTTTCAACCTATGCAAAATGCTTCACCCAATGACAAGCCTTGCCTTGTATTTATTCAATGTACCATCAAACTTGTACTTGGTCTTCTAAACTCACTTGGTGCTAATAACTTTCCATTTTGTAGGATGGTGCAGATCTGCCAATACTTCCTCCAACCTAGTTAAGTTTCATTATCTCAACCATTAAGGCCATATTGATAATGTGAGCGGAGGCCTCTTTTGCTCCTTTATTCTCTTGGATATACAAAAAATTGTTGGCTCTTCTATGATTGTCGATGGAGCTTTCCCATCTAAGAGATACTTTTGCTCCTTTATTCTCTTAGATCTACAAATAATTGTTGGCTCTTCTATGATTGCTGGTGGAGCTTTCTCATCTAAGAGTTACTTCACCCATTTAGGATGTGGCTCCTTCTATGGTGTTTCTGGCTTCTCTTCTTAATTAACAACTGATGAATCCACCTCTTGTGGAGTTGGTACTACCACTGGTGGTTGTGTCTTATTGGGCTACATATTTACTATTACAGGCTTCTCTTCTTCTGTGGTGTCCCAAGCTTCTCTTCTTCATCAATAAAACTAAGAATCCACCTCTTGTGGAGTTGATACTCTTATTGGGCTACTTATTTATTGGGCTACATATTTACTATTATAGGCTACTTATTTATTGGGCTACATATTTACTATTACAGGCTTCTCTTCTTCCGTGGTGGTGTCGCAGGCTTCTCTTCTTCACCAATAACTAATGAATCCACCTCTTGTGGAGTTGATACTCTTTTTGGGCTACTTATTTATTGGAGTATAGTGTGGATGGAGTCTTCTCCTCCACTTGATGAGGTTGTTCCCTCAAATGTCACATCACGTCTGCTGCTCTGCTGACAATTATCTTCTTTACTTTTGGGTTGTTTAGTTGATGGTAACCCTTTGACTCCATACCATAACCCAAGAAGTTACACTTCTTGGTCTTGGAATCCCACTTGGTTCTAGATGAGGAATCCAATGCAACAACTTGTATTTATAACCTGAGCTGATGTCCAAACAAGTAAGCTATGGTATTAAATATTTGGGCCCATGAGCTTTGTTATCTTAAAAGAGATGCAAAGGAGTGGGATTGTGGCACATCTATGGTATTAAATATTTGGGCCCATGAGCTTTGTTATCTTAAAAGAGATGCAAAGGAGTGGGATTGTGGCACATCTACATTCATTTTTTGAAATGTGATATGTACGTGAAGCTTTTATGATGGGCAAGCAGCATCAACATGCATTTTGGTAAAATGTCAAACCAACTACATTGGGTGGTTCTTTCTACTTCTAGTTACTGTTCAATGACTTTAGTAGGAAGAACCACCCAACTACATTAGGTGGTTCTTCCTACTTCTTGTTATTGATCGATGACTTTAGTAGGAAGATGTGGTTCTTTCTACTTCTTATTTATTGATTGATGACTTTAGAAGGAAGATGTCGGTGTATTTTCTTTGAGGTAATGCTGCAGATTTTAGAAAATTCAAAATATGGCATAGCTTATTAGAGAATAAGACAAGATGTGGGCATATTTTCTTCGAGATAAGGTTGAAGCTTTTAGAAAATTTAAAATATAGTATAGCAAGTAGCTTGGTAGAGAATGAGACAAGAAAGAGCTGAAGAAGTTTCAAACATATCAATGAGAAAGAGCTGAAGAAGATGTGGGTGTATTTTCTTTGAGATAACGTTGAAGCTTTTAGAAAATTCAAAATACAGCATAGCTTGGTAGAGAATGAGACAAGAAAGAGCCAAACAAGTTTCGAACATATCAAGGAGAAGAATTCACATCAAATGAAATTAATGTCTACTACAAGGATCAAGGAATCAAGAGAGATTTGATGCCTACTACAAGGATCAAGGAATCAAGAGAGATTTGATGATTTCTCATACTCCATAACAAAATGCTACAGAGCATAAGAATTGCATAATTATGGAATGGCATGGAGTATTCTCAAAGGGAAAGGAATGAAAATTTATTTTTAGGCCAAGGTAGTTAACATTGTAGTGTATAGTCTTAATAAGCGTTACATAAAGGCTATCAAAGGCATGACACCTTAAGAGGCTTAATCTAGTAAGAAACCATAAGTTACATATTTTAGGACATTTGGTTGCAACTATTTTGTGCTCCCTACTACAACATTACCATGGAGTGGCAGGCTGCGTCATAATACCAATCCTGCAAATTTGATCATCATCAGTACATCACATAAAGGCAAAGAGAAAGTGGTTGAGCCCCTTAGTATGCCTGACATTTTTACAGGGCATTCTCATGTTGATGGAGAGTCTAGTGGCTCAGAGATGAGCCTTGATGAGGAGCTTGGGATCCCAGCTATGAGAACACTTGGTGTAAAGAAGGCTATTGAAGCCATGGATGAAAAACTGCAAAGATCTGGGAGAGTGAAGAACCTTGTGCAGAGGTTTACCTATGATGGTTATGTGGCACATCACTATGCATACATGGCAAAGGTTTGCAGGTTGTAGAGCCCAGATGCATTGATGAGACTGTTGGAAATGTGTGTTGGGAGAAAGCTATGGATGAGGAGATGGATGCACTATATGGAAATGAGACATGGGATTTAGTGCAATTGCCTGAAGGCAAGAAAGCCATTGGATGCAAGTGGGTGTACAAAGTAAAACATAACAGTGATGGAAGCATAAGCAAGTATAAGGCTAGATTGGTAGCCAAAGGATATGCACAGACATATGGCATTGATTATGAGGAAACTTTCAGCCCAGTTGCCAAGATGGCAACAGTGAGAGTTGTGATAGTAGTGGCTGCGTCAAAGAAATGGTATTTACATCAGATGGATGTAAAGAATGCATTCTTGCATGGGGATTTGTAGGAAGAGGTGTATATGTTGCAGCCACCTGGTTATGAGGATGTGAGTCACTCCGAGCATGTTTGCAGGTTGAAGAAAGCCTTGTATGGCTTAAAACAAACACCAAGAGCATGGTCTGACAAAATTTCTGAATATCTTGTCACTATTGGCTTTCATGTAGTAGGCCAATGCAGATTTCTCGCTATATGTGAGACACAGTCATAGAGGGGTTGTGCTTGTTGTCATCTATGTAGATGACTTGATCATTATGGGAGACCATGATGCAGAGATCTTTGATGTAAAGATCTTGCTTAGACAGAAGTTTGAGATGAAGAATCTGGGGGAGCTCATATATTTCTTGGGCATTGAGGTGATTAGGTCACCACATGGTATTGGATTACTGCTGCAGAGACAGTATGGCTTGGACATGTTGTCCAAGTATGGTATGAGAGGCTGTAAGCCTATCTCAGTGCCATTGGATCAGAATGGCAAGTTGAGTGCAGACTCAGGAGAGATTTTGGAGGATCCTACTATGTATAGGCGCATAGTAGGAAGCTTGATCTACATGACGATCACCAAGCCAGATTTCAGCTATGCTGTTGGGTTGGTGAGTCAGTTTATGCAGGTTCCTCGGAAGCCGCATTTGGATGCATTGAGATGCATATTGAGGTATGTGAGGTCTACTTTGCATTGTGGACTATTTTATGAAACTGGGACAGAGATATGTGTACATGGGTACACATATGTTGATTGGGCTGGTAGTATCTCAGATAGAAGATCTACTAGTGGCTTCATGTTAGTGAAGCACAACTTAGATAGAAGCATTAGCAGGTACAAGGCACAATTAGTTGCCAAAGGTTATGCTCAAACCTATGGCATTGATTATGAGGAGACATTTAGCCACATTGCTAAGATGGTCGGGCTAAGATGACCGTGAGAGCTATTATTGTAGTGGTTGCATTAAAAGGTTGGGTTTTGCATCAAATGGATGTAAAGAATACATTTTTGCATGGTGAGTTACAAGAAGAAGTATATTTGGACCAGCCACCTAGTTATGAAGATTTAAGTTACCGAGATTATGTGTGCAGGCTACATAAAGCCTTTTATGGCTTGAAGCAGGTGCTGAGAGCATGGCATGATAAGTTTACATAATATTTTATCACCATTGGCTTTCACATGGAAAATGATAATCATTCACTCTATGTGAATGATTATCACAATTGGGTTTCATATGGCAAATGCTAATCATTCACTCTATGTGTAAAAGAGTGATAAAGGGATTGTAGTCACCATCTATGTGGATGACTTGATTGTTGGGGGTGACAATGAAGAGAAAGTTGAGAATGTAAAGAGTCTCCTTGAAGTATTTAGGTGAAGTATTGAGATACTTTCTTGGCATTGAGATCACCAGCACATTTGAGGGAATATGGCTATCACAGAGATAGTATGCATTGGACATATTGTCCAAATATCATATGGATTTCGCTGTAGCCCATTTCTATATTGTTGGATCAGAATGGCAAGCTTAGTGCAAATGTAGGTGAGATTTTGGAGAATGCCACTATGTACACAAGAAGAAAGTGGGCAGCTTGATCTATGTGACAATCACTAGGCCAGACATGAACTTCACAGTTAGATTGGAGAGTTAGTTTATGCAGGTTCCTTAAAAGTGGTATTTGGATAGTGTGAGACACACACTACGCACATTTTGGAGAATGCCACTATGTACAAGAAGATAGTGGGCATCTTGATCTACATGACGATCTCACTAAGCGAGACATGAACTAAATAGTTGGGTTGAAGAGCCAGTTTATGCAAGTTCCTTGGAATTACATTTGGACTGTGGATTATGGCCTCTTCTCTATGAGGCTGGTATATATTTATAAGTGTATGGATACATTGATGCAGATTAGACTGGAAGCACCTTAGACAGAAGATCTAGTAGCGGGTTTATGTTTTCCTTTGGGAGTGCTGCTATTACATGGAGTAGCTAGAAGTGACCGACAATTGCCTTGTGGAGTACAAAGGTATAGTACAACAATGCTGATGATGACAACATGTCAAGTTGCTTGGTTATGTAAGCTAATTGGAGATTTGGGGCTGCATGTGGATAGGTAGGTTGTCATTTATTGTGAGACAACCTTAGCAGCATACAGTTTGGTTAGGAAACCCAATGTTCTATTATGACAACCTTAGTAGCATCACATAGTTGGCTAGGAACCCAGTGTTTCATGCATGGACCAAACATATAGAGGTCCATTATCACTTCATCAAAGAGAAGGTCCTAGTAGGAGATGTTGATCTCATGTTACGTCAGCACAAAGGAGCAAATAACTGACATTTTCACCAAGGGCTTGGGAGCAAAGAAGCTTTGCAGATTCCACACTATGCTTGGATCCTTGGAGATGGAGTTAAGCTCGAGGGGAGTGTTAAGATGTCAAGCTCAACACGAGCTGACACTCATGACATGTTTGGGTGATCGTCGTTCCACCTTTACACCACTAGCGCGTTTAGCTAACATGATGGATCTTCACTAGTGATTCTACACTAGCTTGACTACACCTACCTAGTCCAACCGAGTTATGGCATCTTGCCAACTCACCCACTTAGCATGTTCACATTATGGACCATTTGCATATAGTAGTACTCTAGTACATATGTAATTTTTCACTTATCTTTTTTGTAGACCTCTCTTGATAGCAACAAGTAGAAGATTTCAGCCTTCCATCTTTGTTTGTATCTTATCCATTGTTTGCGAGAGTGTGTGTATGCTTGCAAGAGCACAAGTTCTCTCTCCTCCCCCAATATTTTCATTGTCATCCACATCCTCACTCTATTTTCACACTGGAGAGATTCCTTGTCAATGGGTGTGGAGAAAGAGCTTTCTCCACCTAGATGGAGAGGTAAGAAGAAGATTCCTACACTAGGGATCAATCTACCAAGTGGTGGATATGAGAGCGAAGATCAAGAGAAGCAGATCATATGCAATCAAATATACCCAAGCATACATACATCTAGCTATGCAAGGATTCAAAGAACACAAGCAAAATATTAAGGAGAAGGGAGCGCTCACAAGTATTCTACTACAAGGGGGATGATTATGTATTGCTTAATGCCAAGAATTACCTTATATACAAATGGCTAGTGTTCACACTTGGTCAGTCTTATAACTTAAAAATTATTCAATGGGGAAGTCAAAGATTTTTTGTATATGCTTACTTAAGGCTAGAGATTCTTTGTGTTTCATTGGAGACTCACTCTCAACCATGCCTTTTTAGAGGTGTGTAAATAAAAATGTGAGGAGCTAGCCATGGCTATCTGGAGGTGAATAAAATCCATTTAAGCCCTCTATTGATGTAAGAGAGAACGTTTTCAACTTTCAAGATTTGATATCTATGTTAAATCATAGAAGAGAAGTCTTTGGGTGAAGACTCTTCCTCCCAAAGTAAGAACACTTTAAAATAGGCCTTCTACTCAAATTCAGGTTAAGTTGTCTTCTAAATATCCAATCACATATGGTCAACATCTAATGTCTAAACCAAGGTGCTCAGTAGACTGGCTACTCCTCATATAGGGGCCTTATAAAATAGAGCAACCCACCACCCACATTGTGGTAGTGATAAGGGTGGAGCATTGATTTCCACCTAATTTCCACTTTTAGCTCCCTTATCATTATGACAATGACAAGGGTAGAACATTGATTTCCAACACCCCCCCTCAAGGTCCACCTCTATAGGTAATTACCTCTTTAGTCTAGAGTCGATGAAGATGACACTCCTCCATAGCAGATCTCTCCTAAGAGCCTTTCTAAAGATATAAACACAACTATCTATTATTTAGATCAACCTCATGTACAAAGTGATAATACATCTCAATGTGTTTCGTGCGAGCATGGACACTGGGTTCTTTGCAATTGCCATGCAAATTTGCTCACGTACAAAGTGATAATACATCTCAATGTGTTTCATGCAAGCATAGATACTAGGTTCTTTGCAATTGCCATGCAACCTCTAGCTCAACCTCTCCATTCAAATTAGCGAGCATGGACACTGGGTTCTTTGCAATTGCCATGCAACCTCTCCATTCAAATTAGCTCGCATACAAAGTGATAATACATCTCAATGTGTTTTGTGCAAGCATGGATACATTGGGTTCTTTGTTGTAATTACCATGTAACCTCTAGCTTAACCTCTCCATTCAAATTAGCTCGCATACAAAGTGATAATGCATCTCAATGTTTTTTTTGTGAGCATGGACACTTAGTTCTTTGCAATTGCTATGCAACTTTGATTATCACACAATAACTCAGTTGGCTGCTCCTGAGCCCCCTAAAATTCTCTTCCACCACAAGACTACTTCACATGAAGCATAGCATGCCACCTCCTTAACCTCTATACATGTTTCTTTTTAGTGATCCAGGAGCTAACTCCAAGTGAAAAACAATAACCAAAAATTGACTTTCCACTATCACAATCTCTTGCCCAATTTGAATCACAATATCTTGTCAACAAAGACTTGCATGTGGTGTAGGTAATGCCATATGCAAGTGTAACAAGTGGATGTCCTTGGATGTATTTCAACACCCTTATCCAACTTGAGAGAGGAAATTGTAGCTTCCATGGTAGCTTGATTGTTAGTAAATATAACCACTTAATTAAGCTTAATTAACACACTAATTTACTATCAATAACTTAGCAAATATATGGAGAACACAATGGAGAATGAGCTAAAGCTTTTCTTCACTTGAATTAGTGTGTATATGTCTTCTAAGAAGCTCCATAATCAAACAAGTGTTTATCTATCTTCTAGATCCTATTTTTGCTCTAAGTACCCTTGACTACAAGCCCACATTCACATCTGACTTACACACCTACTCATATGCAATCACATATTGGTTATGTGGTGGCAATCCTACATGTGTGCATATCTACCCAACATAATTGGCATCCATGGTGATTTGAGGATGTGGTCACCTTTCGAAAGGACTTTCAGAAGGGGGTATGTTAACCACTGTGGTTAATATTACCTGATACTTTTGTAAGGTGCCCATGCCACTCTTTTGTTAACCACTCTTGTTAACGTTACCTAACATTTTCTAAGGTTCTCATGCCACTCTTTTGTGCTTAAATTTGTACTTATTTTTACTTAAAGCATTTTTTAAAATCTTGGTATCTTGGAGTAGTTAGTGATAAAGTAATTATCAATCATTGAGCTTGAATGCCAAATGGAAAGTTTCAAGATTTTGTTGTAACATAGTAAAGGATCTAGTTGAGAGAGTAAAAATCAGGGAATATTTTTAATTCTTGACCAATCATATTGCGAAAATGATTCCTCGTATTTAGAGATTTTAGCTCAATTCTTGTATTCACCATCTTGAATCAATACACTCCCCATTGAGAATCAAGATTTGTTATCTCTATCTCTTTCTCTCCCCATTGAGAATTAAGCTTTGTGAGCTCTCTTTATCTCACTCTCTTACATGATTTGATTCTATGCTTGCATATTTAAATTAGTCGCTTGTAGTAAGTAGGCGAGTGTAATAGCTAGAGCATAGCCAATTCTATTATACTTAGGAGCCTTTTTTCCCCTCTTTGGTGATTAGTAGACTATAAGATTGATGACCTTATCTTGCCTCCATCCAAGGTAGGATTAGCTCTTTTGTCCACCCTAGATTTGGAGGGCTTTGCTGCGTGAAAATGCAAAGATGGCATCAACAACAAAGTTAGCAAATAGAGTTACCATACCCACATGCAAAGTTACATTTGCAGTCCATGTGACACATGTACTTGCAAGGTTGTAATGGCAAGGTATGTGATCAAACCAACCAAATATTATTTTTTTTCCTTGAATAGCAATTTGGTGGCTTGGTCGTTTCTCTTGAAGGCCTTAAAACTTGTGGTCATAATGCGGCCACGATACCAACTTGGGCATGTGGGGCTTCAAACTTGGGACCTCCCATCAAGTCATAAGGCCTCCCTATGGGTTATGTGCCCATTTATTTTTTTTACTTGTTATGTTTTTTTAAAGCTTTCTTTGGTTTTATATCTCATTCAAGCGTAGCAATTTTATGTGAGAAATAATGCGCTAAAGTGATGAGTTACACATGGAAAAACAAGACATGCTTAGTTTTCTTTCCAAATAAATAAATTCCCTTTAGCTAAATTAGCCATGTTCTTAGTGAGTGATCCATGAATATTAGTGCGTGAAAAATTGACATGCTTCTCAAAATCATAAATGAAATGTTCAACTGAAAAATGTTCGTGAAATGAGAGATCTCTATTGACTTGATATGTTTTCCAAAAAGTGACGTATGGGCATGAAGAATTATATATTGTACATTTTTTAAAAGAGTGGTCATGAATGATCTAGAGATATGCAAGGCCAAGGGGATAATCCATAAAGTTAAAAGTATCCATGTACACAAAGATCAAGATCTAGTCAAACATGTATGTGTTTTAATGAGAAGGATTAACAGACAAACATGATGAGAAAGGTGCATGCTAGGGTATAAAGAAAAAGATTTATACTCTTGAGGAAGATTGGTAGAGCATGTTCGAGCATGCAAATTGAGATCTGAAAACTAGGATTAAAAGAAAGCAAAAACAAGAAAAAGATGTCATGAGTGAGAATGACTAGTTTCATTGGGATTGAGCATGTGAACTTTTAGTTATAACATGGTGCAATTTGAACACCTAAGCACATGTTAGCAGTTGTCATGCTCACCTTCATGGGGGACTCTACACCTAAGTAGAAGGCTTTGTTTTAAAAAGTCATTATGATAAGCTTTATGACGTAGAAGATGAAGTGGGAAAAAAACATGGCCTTGTTCAAGATGACTTCGTGTGCTCATCTTTGAATGTGGTAGAAAGAAAAGAGCCTTTCAATACAATGCTTCTTTAATTGCAAACTTTTAGAGACATAGAGAGAAGTGGCACCAGTGCTCGAAAAAACATATTTTTCAACCAATCAAAATAAGGACAACTCTCAAATCTCTCTAGTTTTTGTTTTTGAAATCTCTACTATATGCTAGTTTTATAACTAAAACATATGAAAAATCATTCCTTAAAAGAAGGGCTACTTAGTATCTCAATCGATTTTTGTTAATTTTGGCTAGTACAAATACACTAGAATGCCGTTTTTTTCAAGCACTAAGTGGGTCACTCTTGTGTAGATCTACCCTTAAATTGTTTTAATGTATTGTCTTTTTATTGTCCTCTTGAGTGTGAGAAATTGCAAAGGTATTGGCTTAGGGTTGAAATAAAATGTCAATTTTGTTTGGTTGTCAACTGAGGAACCCTAACTTGTCATAACTTCTTCAAAGTAAAACTTTTGTTGCCTTTTTATAAAGGTTGCATTTTCTATTTGAAGATGAATAAAATTTATGATGTGCCTCCTTAGAATGAAGTCTGTGATAACAAAACAATATACATTAGAAAGGTGTTCAAATAAACCTTAGCTTTTGATTAATTTAAACCTTGGCACGGTCGACAATGTTTAATTAATTGGGCCCTCGCTTGAATAGGGGTAGTAATATAGATAAATAGAAAATGTGTTCAAAACTTTGTGCCATGCATAATTCTCTTAGAAATGTCAATTCAATGTTTTTAAGACACAAGAATGCCCCTCTATGCTTGTTTTAGTCGAAAGCCTTAACATATCACGACTAATGCACTTAGTATTCAAAAGATTGTGTGTCATTATGTGTTCCCATGTGACCGGGAAAGGATTGGGGGTCTGATGTGTCCATTAGGTATTACTCGTCAACTTGTGCACATGTCCGTCAGGCTTTACTCTTCAACTTGTGCGCATGTTGATAAGGTATTACTCTTCAACTTGTGCACATGTTGATTAGGTATTACTCTTCAACTTGTGCACAAATTGTGGGGGGATTTGGATCTGAGATGTCTATCTCTTCAACGTGTAGAGTAGGTGCTACAGAATTTTGAAAATTGGGGGGGGGGGGGGGGGGGGGGGAGAGGCTCCACCACGAGACTTGCAAGGGGGTTGATCTCCACCTGTAAACAGACACCACCCATTGGGTGGTGAAGGTTGTGGAGGATTCTTTTCTTTTTATCAAATGGCATGGTGACACTAGTGGGGGGGTGCTTGTTGGTGGGGAGGAGGGCAAAATTGCAAATCGAAAAAGAAGGGGGAGGACGGGGACGTGTTTCGTTTTTAAATTTTAGACTAGCCGTTTGTTTCGAGAATTCCACCAAGCCTTTTTTTTCCCTTTTTTAAATTTTGCACCTTTATTTAAAAATGATTGGTGCTTTCACATTGTGGTTGCGTAGCCCAATGCACCGTTGATGATCCCCATGTTCGCTTCGTAAAAGCCAGGCACCAAGACGACCCTTTTCAAATTCCATAATTAAATACATATTCACCCTAAAAATCAACGCCTTTATGTGACATTCAGTCACCCACTGTTTTAAGTCTATCTAAGTAGGGCTAGCCAATATTTTAATCAATCTCAGTCGTGCTGCCCTATCAGTTCTCGAATTGACATGTCTAGTTAGGTGAGCCTTGAATGCCTATCGTGTTCTTAAAAAAAGTATTTTCCATATACCTTCATCTAAAAATTGTGAAATTATTTATAAAGGAAAATCTTAAAATCTGATGGTTTTTGTTCTATAACTTCTCAAAATCTCGAGGTATTTGCTCCTTTAAGTTTCACATTTGAAGGTATTTTTAAAATCTTAAAATCTGAAGGTTTTTGTTCTATAACTTCTCAAAATCTCGAGGTATTTGCTCCTTTAAGTTTCACATTTGAAGGTATTTTTCAAAATATGCAGGTGCAAACTATACTAAACTTAGGTTTTTTTTTCGAACAATGATCTATATAGGAGTTGAACAGCCTATATTAGAAGTATTTATGCTTGGTTTTCTTTTTTTGTGAGACTAGTCTCCCAAACCCGCCCTCCGGACGGGGAGGAATGCCTACCATGGAGGCAAGCCTTAATTTGTAGCCCATTGAGCACTTGTTTTGCTGTTGTTTGCAAGTATCATTCATTTGATATGCATGTCCACCAAGGCATTGCCCAACAACCCTTGACAGACAATTGCATTAGGAATTTGTTTTTCCTTGTCACTTCATACTCTACCGCCCACATGCCTAAGATGTAAGTGAAGTCGACCATGTCTAAACAAAGGCCCTCACATTGTATAACCATTTAAAAAAGTTCACTTTTCCTTGACCTCCTATTGGGCACATTGTGCAAATAGTGCACACCTAGCACTACATCGAGTGGGTAGACCCGTCTACAAAGGGGCAAAACTACACATGTTATCTACTAATAACACCAAGTAAAATGAGTACAAATATGTGGGTTTGGGTGTACCTATCCACCATGGGAAAAAATGTGCACACGTGTGTACATAGGAAGAAAACACACATACATTATATCAGCTTTGGTCCCAAAAAAATCTTTGTTTTGGATCTCATCAGCTTTCCTATAGCATGCCACTTTATACAAATCCACCAATGTGTTGCCAAACATGGTATTATTTTCATGCCATATTTTACACATAATGCATTCCAAAAGACAACATTAGAGCACTGTAATCTCAACATACATATCCATCAAAGCAATGCCAACCATCAGAGCATCCTTTGGCCTTCAAGGTGCAAGCAAGAGAGGCCCTTACACTACATCAAATTGAAACAATTTCGAGCATCCTAAACTTTCCTCTATTAGTCATATTGAGAAATTCATGCAATATAAAAGAATACATCCCTCGTCTTACGCAAGCACTATTCAAAGCATCCTAACCTTACCCCTTTTGGACATGTCCTCTGATTAGTGCAATCTAAGAAAATCTCCTAATTAAGGTGACCATGCGGTCTAAGAAAATATCCTAATTAAGGTGACCATGCTAAGCTCATCTTTGCTGTCAAGAATTGAACTTTCATCATCCACTTCTTTAAGGTATGGAGCTCTCTGATGCCTTTGGAGGATGTCAGCATACATACAATAGGGGTTTGGGGCTTTATAAGGCCAAACTTCCTTTGACTGGCAAATCCCAGCTTATCATTGAAACCTAGGTTGATGCAAATGATTCTTCAAATTTCCCATCACTTGACACCATCACTGCTGCCACCCTTGCCTAAAAGCATGCTACCTAAACATGACCATGGCAAACTCACCATTGCCTGCCCTGCTTCTCTCCTGAGAAAGGAGAAGTGCGATCGAGTCGAGAGGCTCTCACATACATCTAGGCGCTTCTTTTCAGCTAGTAAATCAAAGCCAATGACAATTTTACAAGAGCAAGGGTAACACATTTCTCAAATACCTATACGTTTTGGCAATATATGGGGGGGTTCATCATCCAATTCATTGCACAGGATAATAAATGATCTACTACGATAGTACGCAACATCTCTTCATGGAACCAAATTTACTGTGCAAAATTTCCTCTCCATGCACCCTCCACCTACAGTTAGCAATCCCATTCATGATTTTTTTTTGCCTTGTGAGTTGCTCTTAAGCCTTGAAAGATACTTGAATGATGCTAAATGCTTCCAAGATGTAAGTAAAGGTCACTACATTTTGGGAGAGGCTATTGCCAGTGTTCAATGATTTGTTAGCAAGGCTTCTTTTGGGCATGTCTTGCTAGTGTCACATGCTTTGATGGCATATGAAGAGATGTTACATCCATTCAGAACAGTCCAAAGCATCTTGACTTTGCCCATATTGAACATATCGTGCTATTAGTGCAGTCCAAGGGAATATAACCCTTCTCTTAACATGTCAAGTAATTTTTTTGTGTTGGAAAGCACATCACATTTTAGGCTACTTGCATTTGAAACCGTTCATAGCATCTTGACTTGCCCATTAAGCCTTTGTTGGACATATCATGAAATTTATCCAATCCATGGTCACCTGGTCCAATGCTATCACTAGCTTTCATAAAGTTTTCTTTTCTTGCCCACTCCTTCGTTTCCACATGCTTCGAGGATGCCAGCAATGGTCATTGCGCTTCAAGAAAAGCCCTCACAGTACATGACTTCACAGTAATATAGTACTTCCTCAACTCAGCTCTATTGTATATCTTGTGAGTAGTATAGCCCAAAAGAGAAAATGGCTCTATGATTAGATGAGTACTTCTGAAACTTGGCTCTACTCAAAAGAGAAACTTGGCTCTACTCAATGTCACTTCCTCAATTCGACATATGCTAAGGTTAGTTTAGACAAAAAGACAACATCACATATTCAAGCACTCTTGTGTTTTTGCAAGAGTCCCACATTTTACATACATAGGCAACAAGGCAACAAGGCAAGCACATTTTACATACATAGGCAACAAGGCAAGCACAATAATGTCAAATGCTTTGAGACGCAAGTGAAGGGCACCATGTTTGGGAATCGACCCCCCCACTGCATTAGTTCACAACATCTAGTGCTTCCCTAGCTAGGCATATCTTGCGATTAGAGTAGCCAATAGCATACATACCGCTAAAGCAATGCCGAGCATAGTCCTATTTTGCAAAGACCTGTCTTTGGCAATATCATCATGAATTTGTTTGACCTTGTCATCACTGCTCGAATGCTATTATAGGCTTTCAAGATGTACGTGAGGGTCAATGCATTTTGAGAGAGAGAATCTTCTAGGTTTATGCAATGGCGCCCTGGGGTTCTCCATGAGCTTAACAGCAGCTATGAGCATCGCGATTCCCATCTCCCCTCTTCCTCCAAGGAACACAAACACGATTAATTACTACTAATGATTAAATAACTAAAAAGAAAATTATAAACGCACTTGGAGCCTTCCTCTTTTTGGGGCTGTGTGTTGGAAGGAGGCGTTTTGACACAAGTTTCCTCTTTGGAATACTAGAGAATGTTGGTGCTATCAGATCAAAAATGCCACAATAGGATGTTGTGGATTTGTGTCACAGATCTAATTGCGGTGCCGTCGGAGAAGCCCATGAACATGTTTGGGCGATAGATCTGGATGGATGGAAATGAGGGGTTGGGGAGATTTTTCGTTGCCATCTTTGGCGAGACAGAAGTCGATGACACGCTTGTCATTGTCGTAAGCTGATCCAAGTGCGGGGGGCAGGGGATTTGTCATGGAGGGAAGAGGCAACATCGACCGTCCGACGGGAGATAATGCTACCATAGTTGGAACTCTTCGTTCCTGAACATGTCAAATTCGATGGCGAACATTACATTGCAGGTGTTGTTCATCATGCCCAGCCAATCGCCGTTCCAATCGGCCCTTAGCTCATTTGGGCACCACCTGAAATGATAGCACACTGTCGAATCGTCCACCATCTTCATCAACGTCGTCTCGTTAACTACTGCCACCCGCCCAATCTTTCTGTTGTAGAGGTCCTTTAGAGAGAGAGAGAGAGAGAGAGAGAGAGAGAGAGAGAGAGAGAGAGAGAGAGAGAGAGCAATCCTCTATGCCTACACACACAAAAAGAAACATCCGGCCAGCCAACCGACCGTCAACTCATCTGGCACCACCAACCCACTATCAGATGCTCTACCATCTTCATCAATGCCATCCTTCAAGCTCGATGTTGTTCTTCGCCTGCCGTTGACTACTACCACCCGCCCAAGCAAGACCACACGCCGTCCTTCAAGCTCCCTATTGTCCTTGACCCGCCGACCGACAACTACCACCCACCTAGTATTTCTATAAAAGTACTTTAGAAAGAGAGAGAGAGAGAGAGAGAGAGAGAGAGAGAGAGAGAGAGAGAGAGAGAGAGAGAGAGAGAGAGAGAGAGAGAGAGAGAGAGAGAGAGAGAGAGAGAGAGAGATCATTTGCGTCTATGCACACAAAGAAACAGCCAGCCAGCTATCATTCCGACTGATCGTCAGCTCATCCGACGCACCACCAGACATGTCAGCCCACTATTGGATTCTCCGCCACCATCTTCATCAAGACCGTCCTTCAGGCTCCCTATTGTCCTTCGCCTGCCATATCGACTACTACTACCCGCCCAACAAACCACTTCTTTCTGTAGAGGTCCTTTAGAAAGAGTGAGGAAACTAGTCTTATGAGCCTAGAATCTTTCAACTCTAGTATTTCAATTCACTAAATTATCAATGGTTTTTACTCTTACCCAAGGGTGAGAAATGTTTTACCTTATAGTCATGTTTTATTTTGGGGTGCTAGTTGCAAAGTCAAACTATCACTGTGAAAACCTTTCCAAAGAATATTGCAACTAGTGGTGGGATTTTACTTCATGGTCAATTATTTTGGGATACTTGCCAAACCAAATAATGACTGTGAAAACCTTCCCACAGTAAATCATAAGCTCAAGTAAATCTACTCACATGGTAGGTGGGTGAAGAGAAAAAAAAGAAGGAAGATTGTGTACATAGTAAATCATAAGCTCAAGCATGTGGGTAAGGAGCAAAAATAGAAGGAAGACTTTGTACATTGTAATTAAGTTTAGGTTCAAATTAGGATACGCTAAAGTGTCCTTTTAGTTTGATGATATGTTGACACGAACATATATAAGTGGTTAAAACCCTACTTGCAACTCAAAGATCTTATGCAATGCAAAGTCATGATTCAAAGCGTTTTGAAGTTTCTATCATAGTTTTAAATCCATCATGACAAAATTTGGACAAGCTTTAGAGAGTGGACCTAGGTGTTACACACATGTTTCCTATGAAAACTCCATTTCACTCATTGATTTTATTAGTACACTTGATATGAATAGAGTATCTTCTGGTATGATTTTTTATGTAAGGTCTTTGGAATGGAAAAACGTTATGTTGATTGTGCTAAACATAATAATGGAGTTTGTGTTTCCTATAAAATTTTGCTCACTTTTAGAGATGTGTTTTGTATGTTCACAAGGCGACAACTCAATCATTTTATGGTTAACTTTATTGTTGTTTCATATAAGAACACACACACACACACACGCCACACATACACTTAAAATGCTTAAAGTTTGAAATTGTAGTAATTATGTTAAAAGATGACTCACCATAAAAGATAAAGTATCCTTTTTACCAATTTAGCAATTGGTTACATATTACCAAATCTTCTCATGTTCACTTTAGAACATACACAATATGTATAAAAGTCATCTCTTTGATTAATTATTGATATCCTCCTCCTAGTTGCTCCTCATGTTAGGACTTCTTTAAAGAGCACAACAATAAAAAATGGTCATAAAACGAGCATGTAAGCATGCCATTTAACAAGACGTGCAAGAACATGGAACATGCTTTGAGATGCAAGAAAAGGGTATTATTATGTAAGCAAATAAACATGTGGATTGGTAGAAGTAGAACTTCCTGTGATGATTATTTTTTACATGGATGATTTTCTTCTTTATATGTAACAAAAACGTGAATACAAAACTAATGGAAGAAACTCCTAGTTTGGCTAATTGAGTTATATACACCATCATTGTTTCTTTTAAGCTCTATCTCTATTTTAATTCATTACAAATACTTTAAAATGAGCTTCTAGGTGTGCATGTGGGCATGTGAGGTAGGTCCTTTGATGCTTTACTTATTAATGAGTTAGATTCTATACTATTGGTTGGAGAAATGGCTCTATTTCCCTATTTAAGATGTAACAACTAAGCTTCCATGCACATTGCCAACATAATACATTTGAGTCATGTTGCAATCAACAAAGAAAACATGATGTCTTTGGAAAAGGGGTTAGCATGCTCAATCAGCACCTAGGAAGAAAGGAACACCCTTCAAATTCAAAACACATGGCACATTGGATTTGACATTTGAATATGGAAAAGAATTAGTAAAAAAGAGGAAAGTTGCAAGTTAAGAGGGTTGGCTTTTGGGTCTTGAAAACCCTCTTAGTAAAACTTGCCTATCATGGAAGGTTAGCATGTAAACATAAATAAAGAGACATAACTAAATTCTTATCCTATATGTTTTTTTAAAACCATTAAGAGCACCCATTTGGGAGGATTGAGTGTTGAAAAAGCAGGTCTAATGATGAGTGGGTAGAGGACATTATGTATCAATGGTTTGATAAGGCTCCTATTGAATCTAAACCAAGAAACTTTTAGGGCTGAAAAACTTTAACATTTTATTAAGGTTATTAATATTCAACAATTCACTTCAAAGCCTTATATACTCTTTGATTTAATGATAATATGGGAACTCAAATACTGAGAGATTGTGATGTACATATGAATCAACAAAATTAAATCCTTTCTTCTACACTCCTTACTCGCATATTTGTATATGCACTTTTAAAAAGAAGGATGTAAATCACATAAAAGAAAAAATCATTAGGTCTTATGTTGATAGCTTTATTTTTTTCTCTTGATATTCAAGGTATAACTCTTGATCAAGCAGAAAAAGAACTTCTTAAGTGAAACTTAACATAAAAGATCTGGAGTTACAAAAGGATAAGCATATTATGCCATCATAGAGAAAATTATTGCCTTATGAGTAAATAATGGTGTTTTTTCCCTTGTTAAGAGTCCATCTTAAGTACACATGCTTAAGATTATACATGGAACTACAATGCATGACAAATTATGCCAAATTGAAACATGTTATAGGGAGACCTCAAGTTTAAGAGTCCATCTTAAGTAGACATGCCAAATTGTACATGAACTACAATGCATGCCAATTGAAGCAAACTATACATTAATATAAATGGATGCTTTTCTCATCCATTCAATTAGAATCTTTGATTAGAAGCCAAATTATGCCAAATTGAAACATGTTAAAGAGAGACCTTAAGTTTAAGAGTCCATCTTAAGCAGACATGCCAGATTTTGTACATGGATTACAATGCATGCCAAATTGAAGTAAACTATATATAAATCATATGGATTCTTTTTCTCATCCATTCAATTAGAATCTCTGATCAGGAGCTAAATGTTAGGTTGCGATAATATGCATCATTGTGCTTAAAGTCCTTGTGGCGATGGTACTATCAATGCACATAAATCATGACACATGTTGTGCACATTGCTACAAATGTATCATGCTAACGGCGGGAACACTTCTTAACTTTTTGATATGGAGAGAATGGATATTACATGAGGTTATTCCTTGACTAACTCATTACACTTTATAACACTATAGATAACATAAATGGATGCTTCATATACAAGCAACACACACATGCCACTAGAGCAGAGAGAGGACAATGCACTAATTGTCTAATATTAGCCATAATTGCTTGATGTTATTATCTTCCATAAAGCATTTTTTATGTCATTTTGCTCACTTTACTTGAACCACCATGTGCTTGTTGCCATGTTTTACAATAAGAAAATTATTTACTCTTCTAGTGGATATTTGAGATATATCTATGCACATATCGAGCTCAAACCTACTTAGTCTCATATATAATGGTGGTCCTTACTTACTTATAGCTATGCACATATTTGAGATATTATATCTATGCACATATCGAGCTCAAACCTACTTAGTCTCATATATAATGGTGGTCCTTACTTACTTATAGCTATAGCAACTAAATGGAAACCTTTGTATCTTATGTATATGGATTGCTACAATACAATATATTCCAACCATGCTTCTATCCTTATACGTTATCATAACTTTATTTTGTACATTTTCTCATTGCCTAGCCTATTACAATGTGCTTTATGATGCACATTGATTCTTTTATGCAACGACAAAATTGTCCTACCAAAAAGAGCTTCCAAGGACACTATTCACACCCTCATGATTCCCCTTCTGTTATAAGAATTTCGACAGTTATCTTGTTAACAATTAACCTAACACTCAATGGGACGTAAGAAAATGGATTTATGCTAAGGAAGAGGACAAAGTGCATAAATGCAAAAGTGCTTTTAGCTCTTACAAAGATAGTATGAAAATGGTGTTAGTATAAGCTCTTTGTGGGTTATCAACACCAACACTTTAACGACTTGGTTGTCTTACACCATGTACAATAGCTTTTGCATGTCTTGACATGATTTTGATGAACGTGTAAATTGATATTTGTGACTTTAAGAGCCATTTAAGTTTGCATAAAACTTTGAGGATGATGGAATTTTAATAGTGTCCTATCTCTCACAATCTCCAAATACCTCCTATTTGATGTATATACTTACATATTAGCACACCCACTATCCATCTACAAAGTTTGCATCACATCTCCAAGGCTACTAAGAATACCCTACTTTTAGTTTGTACCTTTTAATGAGGAAAGGTAGGACAAGTGAATAGAGAAAAAAAATTGTTAGTAAGAAATCATGTGGAAGCATCCATAATCAACTTGGCATCAAGAGAAGAAAACCATGCACACATGTATATGAAGAACACATGGAAAACCCATGACGGACTCATCAACCCAACCAATAGGCTCTACACCTTCCTACCACCCCCAAGCATGGGAGAGGTACTCTAGGTGAAGCACTTGATTACGAGGCCTCCTAAATAGGGACAGGTTCTTGGCCTCATGTTTGAATGTAAGCTTAAGCTATGTAAAATCTACAAGCTGTGAACATACCCCAAGTGTAATTATGCTTGGCTATTGTTATCTAGCAAGATAGGGGTTAAAGTCTCACAAGTAGCTACATTGTGTGAGTTGTGTACCCTTGACGCACAACATGGGCATGTTGGACGCAAATTTTGATATCTATGTGTACGAAACACATATTTAGGTGCCCTGTGTGCCAATAGGTCTACCCAACTTTTCACAACTAAGAAGGTGCCAACTCAACACATTTATGAGGTCGTACTCCCTGTGTGCCAATAGGTCTACCCAACTTTTCACCATTAAGAAGGTGCCAACTCAACAAAATTGTGAGTTTGTACTCCCTCATCATAAAGTGAGCGATTAAAAATCTTAGGGCCTTTACACACCAAGGTATGCCCACCCACTGTTAATGCTGGGAGCCAATCAAATGCTTAAATTGGGCTGGATGGGCGCATCCAGCCCAATCAAATGCTTAAATTGGGCTGGATGGGTGCATCCCCATTACACACAACCAAAATTGGGCAGACTTCAAAAGGTGACTCGCGCCCATGATAAGCAATTTCATGAGCAGCCAACGTTTGTTGCCCAAACTTGGGCACCCACTTATCCCACCAATCAAATTCAAGTACAGTTGCATTCTACTGTCAATAATACATTGAATACTAACCTTTTGAAAAGATTCTGACTTGGGCGGTGTGTAAACCCCCTGCCCATTGAAGACTACCAACTCATGCCTAAACCATGAGCACGCACTGGGCGAGATTGGGCGGTGTGTAAAGGCCCTTAGTATAAAAGGTCTTAGCCATAGACTCACAATAGACCACTCCTCCTTTTTGAGGGATTAGAAGAGCAAAATCTCACGTCCACAATCCATGTGCGGCCTTACTTGTAGGCATTGGCTAACTTATAAGCAACCCTTTGGATTCATTTGCATGTGATTTACATGTACCATTGTAGTGTATGCATGCAATGTTTGTTTGTAATGTTGTCTTTTGTATGTGTCTTTAGAGAGGCTTTGTAGCACCATTTGTAATGCAAGATTCATGTTCCAATAGAAACCCATTGGACTTGGGTAAGACACCTTCAAGACTTGTCTATGGAGATTTTCGCATGTGAGGAGTCTAATGAAAACATGTGAGTTGGGCCTTGAGAAGTTGGAAGTCATGAATGGGACTCATAAATGGGCATGTGTAGTTAGAGTTATCCTAGGGTTAGTAAAGCTAGTGTTGAAAGGAAGTCCCCATGATATGAAGTTTGAACCCACTATCTACATCCAGAATCAGGATCATAAATGGATGGATTTGTGTGCATTAATGGATGGAATGGTGAGAGTAGTTTACAATTTACTGTTAATAACTGTTGGTTTAGAGGGATGTTTGTTTTGATGGGGGGGTACTGTTTTGACTGAGAGTTTGAGTATATAAAACAAAGGGAATTTTGATTTTGATGATGATGATGAGGAGAGACAGACAAGCAAAGGGGATAGAGATGGGTAGGAAGGGCCAAGGTCCAATGGGCTTTTTCTCTCTGCTGCAGTTTGCTCTGTTTTTGCGTGCTTTATCCGAGGTGGGTCTCTCCTGTCTCCTCCTTTCTTTTGTGAACGTTTCTTGCTCTTCTTGAAGGGGGGCATGTCAAAGTCCTTCCTGCCCCCGCGCCCGCTCTCTCCCTATCACAGCATACACCATAGCCTTCCCTCCGCTCCCCTCGTAACACACTGAGTTTTCCCTCTCCTCCTCGTGGGCGCTTAAGACCCGTAGCAAGCAGCCCCTTTGAGTACTGACATTAGGGTTTCCTTCCCTGCTCCACTTCTCCCCTGCACAGCCCTTTAGTACCCTTCTCCTCTCCACACTCCTCTAGTACTCTTTTCCCTCCCCACGGTCCACTAGTGTACAGCCTCAACCTTTTCAGGGTTTGCAGCTCTGCCACCCTTCCACTTCTCTGCTTCACTCCAGGTTTTGTTGCCCTGCTGCTTCTTTTCTTATCCTGCACACACAGGGAAAGTAGGGTTTTCTACTACAACTTTGCAGCAATGCAGCTCTTGAATCCGGTGTAAACCACAGGAATCTCTGCTTTCTCCTCCAAATAGCAATTTGGGCTTTTCTGCATCCTTTCTTGGAAGCAGTTTCAGGGTTTACAGTGCAGCTGTATTAGGCTTTACACTGCCTTTCTGTTCGTTGCTCTTCCTCCTCCAGAGCTAAATTTTACGTTCTGCTCCATTTTAGGGTTTCAGTGTTTGCTGTCGAGGGAGATACATTGCCTTCCTTTCTTTTTCTCCTCACAGCAAGGTAGGGTCATATTCCTACTACAGGAGGAAATTTGGGGTTACGTTTCCTCCTGCAAACAAAGACAATCAAGGCCTACATTACTTGTCTGTGCATGCTGTTCATGGTTTGTGCGCTTCATTGGTTTCCTCTCCATATTTATTCAGGATTTCAAAGTGACCTCGAAGAAAAGAAAATGGTGTAGCCTTGCGTGGAGCCGCTGCATCTTCTACACATTTCTTCTGGGAGAACGGCAAGTGCGGTTGCACATTCTGAGAAAATGCTTGACTTGCCGTTCTGTTTCGGGGAGTATGGCGTCCAAGTCGCCGACTCGTTTGCCTGCGGGAGTGTGAGGACCACAGAGAATGTTGTGACATGCCTTTACCGCATCAAGATTGCAGGTATGTCTCCCCTGGTAACAGTAACATGGTGCAAAACCCTAGTGGGTCTAGGGTTATCTCTGAATGTGCAGGACATGGCATGTGAGGGCTCCTCCACATGCAAGATGGACATGAAGCCATGGCTATTCGGTAAAAAGAAAGGAAGCAAGACACTAGAAGTTGGGGTAAACAGTACAGTGGATGTGTTTTGGGACCTCTCAGGGGCCAAGTATGCATCTGGTCCTGAACCCATTGAGGGTTTCTTCTTTGCCCTTGTCCATGGCCATGAAATTGCTCTCTTGCTTGGGGACATGGCAGAGGAGGCATACAGAAAGACGCTAGCAAAATCACTCTCTGCGGAAACCACCATGATCTCTAGAAGAGAACACATCTTTGGCAGAAGGTTTTACTCCACAAAAGCCCAATTTGGGGAGAATGGACGCACCCACGACATACTGATAGAGTGCAATACAAGAGGTAGAGAGCCCAGGCTCTCTGTTAGAGTTGATAAACAGCTTGTGGTTCAAGTCAAGAGACTCATGTGGAAATTTAGAGGGAATCAGACTATACTTGTCGATGGGTATCCTGTAGAGTTGTTCTGGGATGTTCATAACTGGCTATTCAGCCCTAGTGATGGCCATGCTGTCTTCATGTTCCAAACAAGTATGGCCACAGATAAGTTATGGTCCAGCTTGGCTTCCAGCACATCTCTCTTCCATTGGCACCACACATCTAGTTCATCTTCTTCCATCAAAGATGCAGAGAGGTCTGGGTTCTCCTTGTTGCTCTATGCTTGGAAGAGTGAGTGAGCTGAAGAAACCACTCTCTGCCTTTTATGCTTTGTTCCATTTGTGCTTCTTTGCATACGGAGGCCAGTGGAGTAGAGTAGCATATCATCATCCCCTGGTAGGAGTGGCCCATACTCCACGTGGCGTGTGCCTTGTGGATCTTCTGGTGTTGTCTTGTATGGCTTAACCTGATACTATGAGATGGTTGATTTTGGAGGACAGTGGAAAGGTGAGATTTAGCTTGTAGTTGGCCTTTTTGGGTTGTTTTCTTCAGGGTTCCACATGTTGCCTTGCAATGGAATCAGATCACTTGCTGCAGACTAATGTAGCATGAAAGAAGATTCTTGACCAATTATATCCTTCATGAGAAGATTGGCCTTCGGTGTAAACCAACTTAGTATGGATCCAGCTATCTGTCTTGCTCTCAAGAGTGCCTTGAAGCTTTGCAAGCAGGCTTGGCAACTAAGGAATTGCCTGCCTGCCATGTAAATTCTCTGCCTCACCTATGAGCTTGTAATAATTTAATAATATGTAGTTTGAAGATGAAAATATGGACGCTCTTCCTTTTATGTTAATGTTTGTTTCTTCTTTATATGTTGTTCTGTTGTTTGACTGCTTTTAAGTGAAGACATGGCATGCATTCAAGCACAATTAATTGATTGCTAATCATGCTCTCTTACATCAAGTTTGTTGTAAATTGCAACAACTACGATTGCATTTTTTAATGTGTCAAAAGCTTTTCTTGCTCCCTTTGGGAAAGGGAAGAAGGATGTTATAATTTCTAGATGGATGGAGCCAAGGGTGGATTCACAAGCAATTGGCATAGATTACCATATGTTGGCAATATGCTTAAACATTTTACCTTTTGCATCTTCACTTCTCCTACGATGCTACATTATCCTTCCACAGTCATGGATATCCCGGGATGCCTTCGAAAATCGTTCAGTGTGGTCTGTGGACAGGCTGAATGTATCATGGCCATTGTGTAAAGTGGTCCTTGGTGCAAACCTTGGTTTTGAAGGGCAACCCCAAGATTCCATTTGAAGGGCAAAAATTGGACTAGCAAATGTTTTTTTGGAAGGGGCAGCCTGATTAATTTTTCAAATTGAAGCCTTTCTTTTTAAGGGCAATAGTTTTGATGCCCTTATTTGAAAGGAAAAAACCCTAAGAAGGGCTCTGAAGTTTTCAAAACTGAGGGCAGAAAAGTGAGTAGTCTCTTCAAAACCCTTGTGATCTCTCTCGTCCACTCACTATGACATACAAGCGTTCTTCATAATCATGTAACTTATACCCCAAATTATAATTATACCAAGCTTGAGCATCCATGTAATTACAATTATGTAACCCCCTCCCAAAAAAAAGAAAAAAGAAAAAGAAATTGTGATTTATCAACATGTCTTGCTAGAGGTCAACCAAACTAAGCATCACATAGCTACATTTTTAGACTTGCTAGAAGTGTTGTGCGTGGGCTAGAGTTAATATGCGATGATAGAGATCCTTTTCTCTCGAATGAAAGATGTTGGTATTGGAGCTTAAGAAGCTTGTTATGAAGCCCCTAACCTTGTACTTATCCGATGTACCATTAGACTTGTACTTAGCTTTCCAAACCTACTTTGTGCCAATAACCATAACAATGCCTTTCGGAGCTTGCACACTTTGTTTTTTAAATCGGATATCTCAAACCTTGGGGGCTATGCCACATAAACCTCCTCTTGGAGATGGCTATTGAAATTCTGACTTCACATCTGTTTGCATTACTAGCTACTTACCATGAGCAACCAAGGCTAGTATTGTACGAATAGTGGTGTACGAATATTAGTCAATCTAGATATGGGGGTATATGTCTTTGAAAGTCAAACCCTTTGACCTATGCAAACCCTTTAGTCCCACGAGCCTTGCCTTGTACTTATCCAATGTTCCATTAGACTTGTAAACCCAGGTCGTGCTAATAACCTTTCAATTTGCAAGAGGATCCACAAGATTCCAAGTGTGGTTTCTCATAATTGAGTCAAACTCTCAAACTAGCTGGCTCTTGTACTTTCATTATCTTAGGGATCAAGGCCATATAAAAGTGTGAGCGGAGGCTCTCTTTTGCTCCTCTTTTCTCTTGCGAACAATTGCATGCTTTTCTCTAATTATTGATGTAGCTTTTCCATCCAAGAGCTACTTCACCCATTTAAGATATGACCCCTTTTGTAGTGCTACACGCTTCTCTTCTTCATTATCTGATGATCGAGCTGGTACTGTTACTAGTGGCTATGTCTATTGGGCTACTTCTCGTTAAAGGATAGTGTGTATGGAGCCTTCTCCTCTACCTGTGAGACTGTTCCACAAACACCACATTATGGTCAACAATTATTTTCTTTGGCTCTGGTTCATATAGTCATATAGTCAGTATCCCTTTGGTTCATATAGTTAGTACTCCTTAGACTACATATTGTACACTAAGAAGATACACTTTCTGCCCTTTGAATCCCACTTGGTTTTGGATGAGTCTAGAACATGTACAAAATAGTAACAATAAAATGTCATAAAATATACAAATAAAGGTTTCTTACCAAAATAAGCTCTCTTGAGGTGTCATGCCCTTCACTGCCTTTGTGTATCCCCATGCTAAGGATATGAACTGCAATGTTATTTGCCTCGGCCCAAAACATATTTGGCATTCCTTTCCCTTTAAGTATACTCTACGCCATCTCCATAACTATGCACTTTTGGCACTCTACAATATAAGAATATGGCACAATGGATAGAGATAGCAAGACAAAGCACAATAGACAATGCAATAGATACACAATGGAGATAATTTAAAATTCTGATTATACCAAAGAGATACAAGTGATGGTGCTGTCCACCCGTGCACTCTCAAGTAGAGCTTAGGTGGCGATCTAGACAGACTGTGGATGGAGTATCTACGAAGTGTAGAAGGGGGTGGATACTCACAAGCATTGGATGCCTTAGCTCATGGCAACCATGTCCATATATAGTACTGTAGACGATACCACGAGGGCGGTTACACTGCATAGATACAGTCACTGCCCGCGTATTAAGAATGCGGCCCACCGACCACTGCCCACTAATGATGGACCTAGTATCCGAGGGAATATTCCTCATACCGTCGCCTAGGGGGCTTCCGTCCCCGAACCCCCGCCAGGCCAGGGGGGCTGCTAGCCCCCCTGGGACCCCCCAGCCGGGGCGATGCCTCGGATCCCAGCTAACGGTCGTACCCCTGACCATCTCCTAACCATCATCGATGGTCACAATAATGACCCCATCGGCGTCTAAGCCAGGGTTCCCACTAAAGACATATGCACCATGGCTACTCGTCTCATAATGGGGGCCTAACAAATGTGCATTATACATCAAAGTGAGATACATGCTGAGAGGTGGGCATTGAGTGTATACTAACACCCCCCCCTCAATGTCCACCTGAAGATGAACTAGGTTTTTGGCCCAATGCGAAGTCAATGACGATGCCGAGTGAGCTAGTCCTTACCAAGAGCCTTGGTAAAGATGTCGGCGGGGGCAGTTTTGCTCTGTAGAGCAACACTCCAGGTCCACTATCTCATCCTCTATCAGCTCCCGCACATAATGATACTGAATCTCAATGTACTTCGTGTGCGAGCATGAAACACAAGATTCTTGGAGATAGCCATGGAACTCTGATTGTCCCACCTCAAGACTGTATCCTCCCTGATCTGAACTCCCATGTCAACCAAGATTCTCCTCAACCATACTACCTCACATGTAGCAAAGCAAGTTGCCTTATACTCAGCCTCTGTGGAAGAAAGTGCCACTGTAGGTTGCTTTTGCTGGTCCAAGAGAAAGCACTGGTACCAAGCGGAAAACAATATCCAGAAATTGATTTCCTAGAATCACAATCTCTTGCCCAATCTGAGTCGTCACAATAACGTGTCAGAGTGTCACCCATGCTGTAAGTGATGCCATCCCGATGTACCTAAGTACCCTCATCCCTTCCTTCCAATGACTCTCTCGTGGCTTGTTGGAAAACCTGCTCAACACACCAACTGTGAAGCTAATATCAGGTCTAGTGTTAGTGAGAAAAATCAAACTCCCCACCAACTTTCTATACTTCCTGATGTCAACAAGTGATGAAGAATCCTCTGCAAAAAGCTTCATGTTCACTTCCATTGGCGTAGACACAGGCTTGCAGTTTGTCATCCCAAATGCTTTGAGAATCTCCCAAGCATACTTTTACTGTGAAATGAAGATTTTACCTGACTCTTGCCAGACCTCAATCCCCAAAGAAAAATGCATAAGACCCAAGTCTGTCATCTCAAACTCATGGCTCAGCATATCCATCGTCTTTTGGATTATCTCCTCATTGTCACCTGAAATGTTTAAGTCATCTACATACAAGACAACTAAAATAATCTTGCCATGCCTTTTTAAAACATACAAGTTAGCATCAGAAGCACTTCTTATAAACCTAATATTTTTGAAAATTTGGTCTATCGTGTGATACCATGCCCTTGGGGCCTGTTTCAGCATGTACAATGCCTTCTTCAACCTGCAAACTTTGTTTTCTGATCTAGGCATCTCAAAACCTAGTGGCTAAGCTACATATACCTCCTCCTTGAGATGGCCATTCAGAAATGCTGATTTGACATCCATGTGAAAGACTGGCTACTTTTTGTGAGCAACCAAGGCAAGTACCGCCCTGATAATGTCTTACGAGATGTGGGAGAAAAGGTTTCAGCAAAGTCGAAACCCTCTACCTGTCCAAATCCTTGTGCAGCCAACCTAGCTTTGTATTTTTCAATTGAGCCATCAGCCTTATACTTAGCTTTCCAAACCCATTTGGTACCAATTACCTTTTTGTTTGGTGGTCGGTCAACTAGCTCCCAGGTGTTGTTCTTTATGATGCTGTCATACTCAGACTGCATCGCGGTTTTCCACTTTGGATTTGCTAAGGCTTCCATCCAAGGTGGCTGGCTCCTTCACTGTTCCCATTATCTCAGCCACATCAAGGCCATATTGACAATGAGATCAGATGCTCTTCTTTGCTCCTCTATTCTCCTTGATCTCTGTGGTCCATCTGCTGAAGATTCTGGCTTCTTAGGTACTAGATTACGTTCATCAAAAGAGCTGTTGTGCCCACTTTGAAAGTGGCTTTCCTTGTGGTGCAGCAACAAGCTATTGTGATGTGTGAGAGTCTTCATCCTCTTAAAACTCCTCCTCCTTAAAAGGAAATCTGACTAGTGGGTTGGGCTCATGGTGGACTATTTCTCCAGCTAATGATAGAGTGAACAAACCTCCTTCCTCCACTGAGTGTGGCTGTTCTACAAATACCACATCTCGGCTGGCCACAATCTTCTTTGCCTCTGTATCATAGAGCCAATATGCCTTCGACTCTTGACTATATCCAAGAAAGATACACTTCCTGCTTTTGGCATCTAGCTTGGTCCTAGATGCATCTGGAATATGCACATAACATTCACAACCAAATGTTCTAAAATGAGAAATTGAAGGTTTCTTACCAGAGTAGGCCTCTTGAGGTGTAACACCCTTGAGTGCCTTTGTGTAGCTCCGATTGAGGACATAAACTGTTGTGTTGACTGCTTCAACCCAAAATGTATTGAGCAAACCCTTTGCCTTGAACATGCATCGTCGAGCCATCTCCATGACAATTTGATTGCGGCATTCTACAACACCATTTTGCTGAGGTGTGTGAGCAGTGGTGATTTGGCACTTGTGCCATTCTCCTTGTAGTAGCTGTCAAATTCCGTTGAAAGGAATTCTCCTCCTTGATCTATACAAAACTTCAACTCTTTGTGCTGTCTCATTTTCCACAAGCTTATGCCACTGTTTGAACTTGCCAAAAGCTTCAGCCTTATCCCAAAGGAAATAAACCCACATCTTCCTACTGTAATCGTCGACTAACAGCATAAAGTAAGAATATTCCCCCTAATGCAGTAGTAGACATTTTACCACAAAGATCAGCATGTACCAGCTCTAGAGGAGTCTTTGCCCGATTGCTGCTTTCTTATGGAAATGCCTTGCGTTGTTGCTTGCCCATGATACAAGCTTCACATGGTTCCTGTAATTCTGAAAATGCAGGCAAATTAGCTACCATACCCTTTTTTTGCATCTCCTTTAGCACGGCAAATCCAATGTGACTAAATCACTCGTGTGCCAAAGCTTGCTTGTGCTCTTATTTACAGACACTGTAAGGGCGCTCAGCTCGTAGAGATTGTTGCACCTTACTCCCTTGCCAACTACCTTGCCAACAACATCTAGAATTTCTGCTTCAGTTTTCTTGACAGCTTCTTCTCTTCACTTGTAGTACCTACCATAAAAGATATGGTTCCAGACCCTTCGGCTGGACATTTAGCATTATTCCCAACAATGAGTGATGGGTTCCTATAGAGGCTTCCCGAAACTATACCAGCCCTTCTTACTTGTCATGTGTTGAGATGCTCCACTAGCCTGAGAAGATGAACATACCTCTTCAATAGCGACCGTTTCAAGCTCGGTCTCGGCATTGTTGACTGACTCCTTTCCCTTCCACATGAAGACTTCAAGGTGCCGTTCTTCTCGTCAGCCTGCTTCTTTCTATAGTCTTTGACAGTGTGACCCTTCTTGTCACAGTAATAACAGCTCCCTTGAAACTTCTTCTTCTTTGGCTTCTTCTTCTTATTATTAGAAGATATCGTGCCTTTGCCTTTAGCATTGGCTGAAAATGCAGCATCACTACCATTGCGGGTCTTCAACCACATCTCCTCCTCAAGTAGCATAGCACTAAATTCTTCAAATGATAAAGATGGTACTCTAACCTGAGTGTTTAGTGATGTAGCCAAGCCATCATACGTTTGTGGAAGAATTCAGATGCACCTTTGGACCAACTCCTCACTAGTGTGTGTGTAATCCCTACAACAGCCATTTGATCTCGCAGATTTTTGATCCGCAAGATAAATAGTTCAGCAACTTCTCGTTCAGCAAACTTTTCAGCAGCAAGCTGATTCTCTAGGTTCAAAATCCTAGTTTGATTGCGAGTCTCATACTAATTTCTCACTATGATCCAAGCCTCTGTAGCCTTGGTAGTATGTTGAATTAGAGTGAGAATAGAATCACTTACTCTGGTGACGATGGCACAAAGTGCATTAGCATTGCACCTTCTCCATGCCCAAAGAAGTGTAGCATCTAGCGGAAGCATGTTTGTAGGGGTGTTGGGGTCAGGATATTCCACTATTTCTGCATCCATTCCCAGAACAATTTCTAGGAGCTCATAAGAGTCTAGAATGGCATTGATTTTAAATTACCAAAGAGTATAGTTTGTCCCATCAAGCTTGCCTTCCGTGAAGGCAGGTGGACGAATGCACAAAATTGGTGTAGCAGTAGAGCAGCAGCAACAACAGCAACAGCAGAGGTAGAAGCCATCACTCCTAGGGTTCTATGCAAAGAAAGACTAAACTTTATGCACTATTCCTGCTAAGAGCACCTAAGCTCTAATACCATATAAGAATATGGCACAGCGGAAAGAGATAGCAAGACAAAGCACAATAGACAATGTAATTAATAGATACACAATGGAGAGAATTTAAAATTCTAATTATACCAAAGAGGTACAAGTGATGGTGTTGTCCACCTGTGCACTCTCAAGTAGAGCTTAGATGGCGATCTAGATAGACTCTGGATGGAGTATGTACAAAGTGTAGAAGGGGGTGGATGTTCACAAGCATTGGATGCCTTAGCTCATGGCAACCATGTCCATATATAGTACTGTAGGTAGTGTGGTAGACGCATATACCACGAGGGCGGTTACACTGCATAGACACAATCACCGCCCGTGTATCAAGAACATGGCCCACCGACCATTGACCACTAATGATGGACCTAGTATCCGAGAGAATATTCTAGGGAATATTCCTCATACCATCGCCTCGAGGGTTCCCGCCCCCCCCAAACCCCTGCCAGGCCAGCAAAGCTAATGCTCGTACCCTTGACCATCTCCTAACCATTATCAATGGTCATTAAACAATGACCCCATTGGCGTCTAAGCCGGGGTTCCCACCACTAAAGACTTATGCACCATGGCTACTTCTCATAATGGGGGCCTAACATGCAACCATTTGTATCTACCATAAGAGGTAGTAACTACAATCCTAGATGGTGGGGCAGGAGTGAGCATTATCATTAAGAAATGCTAGGAAAAATGGGAAACCTTGCTCTAGAATGGACACATATTATTATAAAAATGACCAATGGAACATATGTAAGACCCATGGAAGTTTTGTAGAGCGAACTAAATTGAAAGTCTTTTCATTCTGCTATCATCACATATTTGTAGTGTTGAACTTCTTACACCAACAAGATTCTTATGATGTCATACTTGGCAGACCTTTCATGAGGGAGGCCAGATTGGTGCATGATTAGGCTTAGATCAAATCTATTTACGAAAAGATGCCCAATTTCTAAAGGTGGATTTACAATCTTAGAAGACTCCCCCTATGGAGGGTAACCTCTTTGGACATGAGTCTATCACCACTATGTTAGTGCAAGTGTGTGAACCAGAGATTATGCCAAACAAGGTTGAGGAGGAAAACTTGATAGAACTTGATGTATGCATCACTTACACCTCCACATTTTAGCAAAAACTGGATGCACGTATTGTCAACAATCACTCCCACCTCCACATTTTAGCAAAAAATTGGATGCATGTATTGTCAACAATCGATATATTCCCTAGTGGGAACAAAGTGCATGGATTTGGATGTGGTGATGCACAGACCGTTGACTTCTATCATGAATAATAAAAGTTGGGACTATTGCTACTGAAATGATAGAAACCAAGTTGATAACAAACTTTGATAGTGATGCATCGCCAAAAGAGGGAAGCGCATTAGAAGATGGTTAAGGAGAAAGCACTACGAGGCTAGACGTAACATGCTATAGAGTTAGTTGACAGATGCACAATGGCTTAGATACATTAAGGCTACAAAAAGTGCACAAAGAATTTTCAAAAAAACTAGGATGAAGAGTTAGAAAAGATTACTACCTTGGGGGTAAGGCATGAGAGGAACCCTAAACCCCAGAAAAAGTTTCTAAATTAGAAAGGTATAAGAAACTTGGCAAAGTCAAAGCGGGAAGATATTGGCCCAAAAGGAGGCCAAGGAAGATGATGTTATGAACTTACGGCTAGTCCCCATGATCATTATAAAACATATACAATGGGTGAGTGGATAGTTATTTGCCTTAGAGCCTAACGCACTAGGGAGGGACAAGAAAGAATCTCATATGATAGATCCCCTAAAGTTAAAAAATTGGTTGAATTGTTAAAAGGATGCTTTGCCTATAGAAGTACACGGATATGAAGGGAGTACCACTAGAAGTGCTACAACACATGATTCTTATCATTAAGGAATCAAGACTAACCAAACAAAGGCCTTATTTAATGTACCCCAAGTATTATGCTATTGTTGAAAACCTTATTTGCTGCTGCAAGATTTATCTACAAAATTGAGCACACTAATTGGGTGTCACCCATTGTCATTGTGCCAAAGAAAAATGGAAAGCTACGAGTGTGTGTAGACCTTAAAAAAGTTAATACGGACACATGAAAAGATTACTACCTCGTTGATGTATATGGAACATGTGTTAGAAAGAGTAGTCGATGAAGAAGCTTATAGATTCTTAGATGGCTTCTCTGGGTATAACCAAGTGTCTATTGCACTTGAGGATCAACACAAAACCATATTTACAACTATGGAAGGCATGTTTTCCTATCGTATTATGCTCTTTGGATTTACCAATGCCCCTATAATATTTCAGCAGTAGGCGGTTAATTTGCATAACTTTCAAAGACTGTCTATATAAGTGGTTAGAATTTTTCATTAATAACTTGAGTGCTCACTCCAGGTGGAAAGACCACCTAGCCAGCTTGAGAAAGGTATTTCAAAGGTGTCAATCCAAGAACCATTGAAATGCAAATTTTGGGTCAAATATGGTGTTATACTTAGACACCATACCTAGACACATTATGTCTAAAGTGTTATATTTAGACACCATACCTAGACACATTATGTCTAAAGTGTTATACTTGGACACATTATGGTGTTATACTTAGACACCATACCTGGACACATTATGTCTAAAGTGTTATACTTGGACACATTATGTCTAAGAGTGGTATCTCCACTCTTAGACTTGGACACCATACTTGGGTCAAGTATGGTGTTATACTTGGACACATTATGTCTAAAAGTGGTATCTCCACGGATGAAAGCAAAGTCAGTTGACTCTGGAGCTACCTCCATCCACAATTTCTAAGGGAGCATAAAGGTTTATGGGACATGTCGAGAGGTAGTCCATAAACCGAGCGAACCCAAAACTAGAGCAAAAATCGTTGGAATTTCACTTCATAGAGCTAGCAAGACTATTGCTCAACCTTATAAATATTGAGATTCTTTATCCACTTCATTGGAGCTTCATTGCCCTTAGTATTATTTAATTAGCCTCTAATTAGCATTAGAGGCATCATGCATGCTCAAGGATTAATAGAATTACTTAATATAGCATATAGTATGATATATTGAAACCTCACTTCCATGAATGTGGTCGTCATAAATATTCACAATTCTCCAATAAATTCGAACTAAAATTCACTACAAACTATTGTAACACCACCATAGGCATAGTATAAACAAAAACGTTTATTTTCAAAATTATACAACTCATGATCAATAAGTAGTTGTAATCACTTCTAATCCCCTTCATAGTCATCATCTATAAAGCTACTCTTTTTTTGATGTCGGTCTTTTTCCACGCATTATATCTCCTGTTCATGGTGGCCATTTCTTTAGCCATGAATTCTACATAGATTGGTAGGTAGCTACATGAAAACATGAATTTTATAGTTTAATGAGTGCTCATTCTTGCACCATTCCAAAAAGATTCTAATTTTCAAGCCATACTCCAATCAACTAAATGACATACAAAATGTATAGCCCCCAATGTAAGCAGTAATACAAAAATTAAGGAGCTAAATGACAAAATGTGTAGCCCCCAAAATGGCACTCCCAATATTCAAAATGTAAACAAACACACAAACTGAAATAGAATATGTTCATAAACACTGTCCAAAAAAGTGAGTGTAATGAAGATGTATCTCGCTAGCCAAAGGGCTCACAACACTAGCCTCTTCTCGCACTCCTCATCCCCCTCATCCACCTACCTATCCTTAACTCTTACCCTCTTGCTAGTTGCAGCCTACACAAGAGGGAGAACCAAGGCATCCACTATAGAGGCGTCTTCATCCCCTTTATCCACCTGCCTATCCTGAACTCTTACCCTCTTGCTAGATGTGCAGCCTACACAAGAGGGAGAACCAAGACATCCACTACATAGCCATGTGAGTCAAAGGAGAAACATGGCCTTCTTACAGAGCCCTAATAAGGTCTCATGAGGGGAGTTGTCCCACACCTCATCTTTAGCACAAAACCGCATGCTATACATAATAACTATAGGATGCAGGAAACAAAACTAGTAGAGTGCTCATAGCCACCTCGAACAGGCTGTGATTATGATGGTTCAGTAGTCCTATTTATGGACATGTGTCAAATAGATGTTGACTATCTGTAATAAACATAGCGGTAGGCCTCCCTTCGTAGCGCTTCACAAACAACAATTGTGAAGCATGCAATTGCACATATTGATCATGACAATGTCTTAGGGTTCCATGTATTCTTAAAAAGGACACTTACTTCAAAATATTCTTCTATAATACATTGCTTCATACACACAAACTTTATTTCAAACAAATCAATGTTTATTGGTTAGGGTCCAAGCGCTCTCCAATTCATGTGGCATATCCATAAGGGAGCTTGCCATGCATGACAACTTGCCTAGCCTTAAGGTCCTACACTCTAATGTAGCACTCCACCTACGTGTAAGGCAAGGACCTTCAAGGCAATGCCACACAATTTATGATTGGCATGCACCAACATTTTCAAACTTAGCAAAAGACATAATGCATGTTTAATGCTCACCCATAAATAAAGGACATAAAAGAACCAACCACCCACTTCTGCCAAGCTCACCACTTACGCACACTGCTTATGAGATAGTCATGCCATGTTTGACATGCTCCTTGCTTAATATATTCCATAATGGAATCCCTTCTCTAGTTTGCATGCACTCACCCAATAGGGAAGTCTAGCATAACAAAGTTTGCTACACATTTTACCTTTCTTCCCATATTTATGTATTCATTTGTAGAGGCACAATGGAGAAGAAGAACTCATATATCTTGGCATAGACATCAGTCTTCTTGCTCATAGAGAAATCACACCCCATATCAATATAGTCTCCCATTACACAACCATATATAGTGGGAGATCCATAAACCAATGCTACATCTAGAGATGGTGGATAGCAATAAAAACGTAATGGACCTCAACCTTTTCCAAGGTGGTAGTGTCTATGCAAACCAATGAAAAATGGGATTCACAAAAAATCCTTACGCCACACAACAAATAAAATCTAAATTCAATGCTACCAATACACATAACTTTGTTTAAAAACGCGTACCATCTCCTTTTCCATGGACCTACTACTGATGTTGTGGGTTGATGTGTGCTGGGGGTGATGATGAGTCATCCTTATCCTCAGTAACTATGGACCTACTACTGATGTTGTGGGTTGATGTGTGCTGGGGGTGATGATGAGTCATCCTTATCCTCAGTAACTATGCATGAAAAATAAATATAGCATTCCTCACCACATTGAAAATTCTTGCATAGGAGCATGCACACAATACCTTCTATCTTGTCCTTCTTTGTTGCCTCCTTTGTTGCTCTTGACTTTTGAGGAGTTTTCATTGAGGCCCATTTCTTTGTAGTATAAACTTGGTACATGTCCAGCTCTCTTATGATGAGAACCTATCCTGGGGTTAAGTCTATCCACCAAGGGCAATTGGCCAACTCATTCTTGCACCATTCCAAAAAGTTTATAATTTCAAGCCATACTCCAAGAAAATAAATGACATAAAATGTACAGACCCCAACGTAAGCGCTAATACAAAAATTAAGAAACTAAATGACAAAATGTGTAGCCCCCAACGGCACTACCAATAATCAAAATGTAAACAAACACACAAACTAAAATAGAATATGTTCATAAACATAGTGTCCAAAAAAGTGAGTGTAGTTGAGATGTATCTCACTAGTCAAAAGGGCTCACAACACTAGCCTATCCTCAACTCTTAACCTCTTTCTAGCTGCAGCCTACATGGGAGAACCAAGGCATCCACAACCTTGGTTCCATAATGTGTAACCTCTTTCTAGCTGCAGCCTACATGGGAGAACCAAGGCATGTCTTAGGGTCCCATGTATTCTTTAAAAGGACACTTACTTCAACATATTCTTCTACAATACATTGCTTCACACAAAATTTATTTCAAACAAATCAATGTTTATTGGTTAGGGTCCAAGCTCTCTCCAATTCATGTGGAATATCCATAAGGGAGCTTTCCATGCACGACAACTTGCCTAGCCACCTTAAGGTCCTACACTCTAATGTAGCACTCCACCTACATTAGGGTCCAAGATCTCTCCAATTCATGTGGAATATCCATAAGGGAGCTTTCCATGCACGACAACTTGCCTAGCCACCTTAAGGTCCTACACTCTAATGTAGCACTCCACCTACATGTAAGGGAAGGACCTTCAAGGCAATGCGACACAATTTATGATTGGCATGCACCGACATTTTCAAACTTAGCAAAAGACATAATGCATGTTTAATACTCACCCATAAATAAAGGACATAAAAGAACCAACCACCCACTTATGCCAAGCTCACCACTTGCACACGCTACTTACGCAATAGTCATGCCATGTTTGACATGCTCCTTGCTTAATCTATTCCATGGTGGAATCCCTTCTCTAGTTTGCATGCACTCACCACAAGGGAAGTCTAGCATAACAAAGTTTGTTGCCCATTTTACCTTTCGTCCCATCTTTATGTATTTAGTTGCAGAGGCACAATGTATTTATGTATTTAGTTGCAAAGGCACAATGGACAAGAAGAACTAATGTACCTTGGCATAGACATCATTCTTCTTGCCCATAGAGAAATCACAACCCATATCAATATAGTCTCCCACCACACAGCCATATCTAGTGGGAGATCCATAAACCAACGCTACATCTAGAGATGGTGGATAGCAATAAACGTAATGGACCTCAACCTTTTCCAAGGTGGTAGTGTCTATGCAAACTAATGCGAAATGGAAATCACATATAATCCTTACGCCACACAACAAATAAAATCTAAATTCAATACTACCAATACACATAAATTTGTTTAAAAACACATACCATCTCCTTTTCCATGGATTTGTTGAGTAGCGCCTACTACTGATGTTGTGGTTGATGTGTGATGGGGCTGATGATGAGTCATCCTTATCCTTAGTAACTATGCATGAAAAATAAATATCGCATTCCTTACCACATTGAAAACTTTTACCCAGGAGCATGCACACAATACTTTCTATCTTGTCCTTCTTTGTTGTCCCGTTCCCCCCATTTGTTGCTCTTGACTTCTGAGGAGTTTTCATTGAGGCCCATTTCTTTGTAGTATGAACTTGGTACATGTCCTGCTCTCTTATGATGAGAATCTATCCTAGGGTAAAGTCTATCCACCAAGGGCAACTGGCCAACTCCCATTGGAAGAGACCATGTATGCTTTTAGGATACATACAAGTCAAAGGTTGAGATATTTGTTTCAATCCTGTGTATTGCTTTGGCATATGAGAAATCATTTTTTTCTTTCAACAAGTGAGAGAGATGTCGAACACTAACAAAAAAAAAACAATTCAACCATAGTTTCATGCATCCATATTAGAGCCACAATTCAAAGTAGAACCCATCAATGGGGCAACGTTGACAATGCAATGTACCTATATACAACTCGACTTGTAGCTTGTATAAGCTTAGCATTTGGCTTCATAGTTGATGCATCACCTTGCATTGTATTCTTTAACTCTCTGCCTGTGTATCTTTCATTCTCAAAGTAGTGAATATATACTTTCTTCCCTCTAGTTTGATTTCATCCATGTAATGCAAAAGGGAGTAATCCCCTGAGATCACCAATGGGCACACATATGAAAGAGCTCGACATAGGTTTTCTAAAGAGGCAATGGCATCCTCTCAATCTTATTCAAGAACATTTCCCATGCTAACCATCTTTATCACAACACAAACTCATAATGTAAAATTAATAGCATAATACAAAATCTTGTATACAAATGCCACGTACACACATGCATGCATGCATGTACAAATCATCAAAGGTTTAGGTTATCAAAATCTCCCAAAATCTTTTATGAAGTTTAATATATCTATGTACACATTAACAAGAGTTAGTGATAATAGAAACCAACCCTTGATATTCCACATCTTGCTTGGGCATATGATACATATGCATCATGGGATTACTCTCTAGGAAAGAAATTAGAAAGACCCTCCTCTTCATTTGAAGAGGTGATAAGGCAATGCATTTCAACTTTTCAAGGGTCACTATGGAGTCTTTGTCATCATACTATAATGCAAATAACCTTTTCTTCCAAATATCTCCTAGTTCGAAATCAATACAATTCAAGAATTAGAATATCATGACAGTGAAAAAATATTGCAAATTACTACACACAACAACATGTCCATCCTGGACAATAGAAAGCTTAACATAGAATCTGCCCAATTCAAGAATACCATCCCCATTAAATGTGATATTCTTCTTTGGATCTGATCGTTGGCTTGCTTCTCAATAGCACCTCTTTCTTTAATTGGCACTTTTCTCATTGTTTCAATGATCCTCTTTACTTCAGCATTATATTCAACCTAATTTAAACTAGAAGTTTCATAGCGTAAAAAATTTGGATATTAGACCAAAGATCAATAGTATATCTTCAATATGTAAAATAGTCATTTTTAAGCTTTGAACAACCTAAAACACATGTTGTGCCAAGTATGCTCGTATCAAAGGATACCAAGGCCTTACACCTTTTAGCTTCCTTGACTTGATGTGCTCAATAATCTTGCACTCTTCTGCGGATGTGAGAGTACTCATATATTTCTCAGCATCACACTCACAAATGTTCTTGTTGGCATTTATGAGTATCTCTCAAGCTAGGCTTGATCATTACATGCTCATTGGGCCTTTATAAAGAAAAAACCAAAATATTAGATACATAAACCATAATAATACTAAATTTCAAGTCTTAGTTGCCATATATATACTCATGCATTCATTCTTTGCAAGCCTACAAGTAGAGAAATCTCATTGGGTCTTTCTAGGATCAATGATTGTGTACTCCACCCTTATGTGCCTCCACTTTGTTTCAGTGTACATCTCTCAATCAAGGACATCCATGCCATTTTCCTATGATTTCACTCCCATACATACAACATTCTATTGGATAAGAAGTGAAGGTTTGGCTTGCTTGCTAATTTTGCCTCAGATTCACTCTCGACCTCTCATCACCCAATAGATCCTCATAGCATCATTCACAATAATCTCATCTCCCTTACATGTACAAACCAATGCAATGAATGCACCATTCTCCACCATGTATCCCTCATGCTAAAATGTAGAGTGGCTAAACAACATAGTATTTCCATGGATTTTATTATCGGATTGCCATGGATTGGCAGAAGCATGATGCCATATGGGTGGTGGTAGATATGCTGACAAAGATGGTGAGGTTTTTACCATATTTTTACCTTACAAGTTCAACCATGAGAGAAAATGATTTGGTACATGAGTTTTTTAAGAAGATTTTTAGGTTATATGGGTTGCCTTATAACATAGTGAGTGACAAGGTCTCAAAGTTTTCTAGACAATTTTGATACCTAGTTTTCCAAAGATTGGAGACTATGTTGAGTATAAGTTCCTCTCTGATTATCCTCAATTCGAGGGGTAGTCAAAGAGGTTGAATTAGGTTTTAGAGACATATGCATCATCCGCTACTAAAAGGAACACACACAAGCTAAACACACACACACAGTTAGAACAACATAGAAGGGTGCAAGCAAACTCACCTCCTAACAACTATAGATATTCCACACACCCGAAACCTCCCCCGAGCCAAGGGTTAAGGTTCCGCTCCCTGCAGGTCATAAATAGATAATACCTTAGATTATTAATAAAAATGAACCCTAGCCACCTATAAATTGCCTCCAGCTTTCCCCCTAATCTTAGGCCTCCCCAATCATTTTGAGATTAGGAGATAATCCCAAGGATTAACATTAGGTACATAACAAACTTCCCCTACTTCCTCTCTATTCCTCTCTAGAAAATGAAGTTAAGGACCAACTTATTCCTAAGCTTCTTCTTCATGAATTCCAATATAATCTTTGGCTCATGAGAGTAGACTCAAGGAGAAATAGGGGACTAAGGATAACATTGTTACACCTCAAGAATTGGTAGATGTTGAGGAAGGCTAGGGACCTTAAACACATACTACCACACTTCAAGCATGATGAAAGTTCTAAGAAGCAGTTATTGCATGTATTCACAACATGGTTACTATCTCTCATGTAAGCATTTGTACATGGTGTTTTTTAAACATATTTTCTCATCTTTTCTCACATGCAAGCATAATCTTCTCTCTTTAAATCTTGAAATCTAGAATCATCACATAGCTTTTCTTACAATAAATGCTTCCTCCACTTCATTTGTGATGGAGGAGCTCACATAGAGTTTAAGTAGGAAGAGGTCAAAGGGGTATAGAAACTTTACTTTGAAGGAACAAATGGGAAAATGTTATGTACACATTATATGTGCATATGCTAGGAGGCTAACCCACCCTAGACATGTGAACATGGGAGCATGGGAACACGGTTATGTAAATGGCATTATAAATGATGTATATATTATGAGAAAATCTGGTAAATGACCAAGCATATAAGTTTGGGTTCCCAAGTGTGAATAAGGGCATAAGAAACTTTCTCATAATGTAAAAACACAATCCCCCTTTGTGCTAATTAATTCTTGCTTGTATACTTGCACTTATCTTGTTGAGAGAGAGAGAGAGAGAGAGAGAGAGAGAGAGAGAGAGAGAGAGAGAGAGAGAGAGTGCATGAATCTTGGTTCATCTGCCTCTTATTCATTGTGTGAGAGTGAGTGAGAAGTGAGTCCTTGTAGGGAGGTGAAGCCTCTTATTCATTGTGTGAGAGTGAGTGAGTGTGAGAAGTGAGTCCTTGTATAGGGAGGTGAAGCATCTTCTTGGTGGGGTGACAACAAGAAAGAGAACATAGGAGCTTGGGGGCTAGCAACCACTAGTAGTGTTTGGAGGTTAAGGATACCGAGCTGAAAGCAAAGGTAAGTACCTCACGATGGTTGTTGGCTATTTCACAAATTACTAGAATGGTAGAGTTCTTATGAGGCTGAGAATAAGCCATAATAAGGATATATTTTAATGATGATTCCTGATAATTTGCTGTTAAGAGAGAGAGAGAGAGTTAAGAGTAGAGTGCATGAATCTTGGTGCATCTACCTCTTATTCACATTGTTTAAGAGTGAGTGAGGTGAGTGCTTGTAGGGAGGTGAAGCATCTTCTTGGTGGTGAGACAACAAGAAAGAAAACACGGGATCTTGGGGCTAGCAACCATTGGTAGTGCTTGGAGGCTAAGAATCCCGAGCTAGAAGCAAGGTAAGTACCCCACGATGTTGGCTATTTCATAGATTACTAGAATGGTAGAGTTCTTGTGAGGCTAAGAATATGCCATAACAAGGAGATATTTTGGTGCATTTGCCTCTTATTCATTGTGTGAGAGTGAGTGAGGTGAATACTTGTAGGGAGGTGAAGCATCTTCTTGGTGTTGAGACAACAAGAAAGAGAACAAGGGAGCTTAGGGCTACAACCATTGGTAGTGCTTGGAGGCTAGGAATCCCAAGTTGGAAGCAAGGTAAGTACCCCATGGTGGTTGTTGGCTATTTCATAGATTACTAGAATGGTAGAGTTCTTGTGAGGCTAAGAATATGACATAACAATGAGATATTTTGATGATGATTCCTTGACAGTATTCACATTATAAATCCAAAACTAGATAGGCCCATCCTCAACAAGCCTAAAGATACTAGCCGTGACTTTGGGGCCTAAAACATGCCACGTGCATATTATTTTTTGCATATAATAAGATGATGATTTAAAAAATCATTTTCTTTTTAAAGAGGAATGTATATGTACTCCAATTTATAAGTGATGTGTGTGAGTGAAAGCTAAAGTGATGAGTGGGTGAGTACTTGAACACTGGATCCATAGTTGCGTGTGGTTGGATGAAAAGTCTAGACCCATGGTTATTGGACATGGCTAGACCCATGGCTATTGGACATGGATAGGCTTAACCAAAGGACTTAATTAGGGATCCATAGTTGCGTGTGGTTGGATGAAAAGGCTAGACCCATGGTTATTGGGACATGGGTAGACCCATGTTTATTAGGCATGGATAGGCTTAACTAAAGGACTTAATAAGGGAAGGAGACATAGGTGGCTCATTGGGTTGGATGAAAAGTCTAGACCCATGGTTATTGGACATGGCTAGACCCATGGTTATTAGACATGGATAGGCTTAACCAAAGGACTTAATTAGGGATCCATAGTTGCGTGTGGTTGGATGAAAAGGCTAGACCCATGGTTATTGGGACATGGGTAGACCCATGTTTATTAGGCATGGATAGGCTTAACTAAAGGACTTAATAAGGGAAGGAGACACATGTGGCTCATTGGGTAAGGATTTATAGGTTCTTAGGAGGAATCACATGAGTAAGTAAGTACACTTTCCTGATTAAACATATGATATTCATGGGGTAGGGGTCTTACACTACCTTTTGTTTCTTTTCAGTTGTCTCTTTCCAAAGACTAATACCCGTGCTTTGAGGGGCTTGAGGGTTTTTAGAGATGCATGTTGCAAGTTAGCATATATCCTTATCCATCTCATATACTTACATCTAAGTGGTTTCATTCAAAGGAATTGATTTAATGAACCCATGTCATATACTTGTTGAGGGTTTTTAGAGATGCATGTTGCAAGGTAGCATATATCCTTATCCATCTCATATACTTACATCTAAGTGGTTTCATTCAAAGGAATTGATTTAATGAACCCATGTCATATACTTGTTGAGGGTTTTTAGAGATGCATGTTGCAAGGTAGCATATATCCTCATCCATCTCATATACTTACATCTAAGTGGTTTCATTCAAAGGAATTGATTTAATGAACCCATGTCATATACTTACATCTAAGTGGTTTAGTTCAAAGGGATTGATTTAATGAACCCATGTCATATACTTAGTAAGTTGAGACTTACCATTGGTTTTTAGTCTAGGTTCTTAGTCTAGAGTGCAAGGCTTGATGTAATATCTCTCATAGGGATAATCCTTGTACATGTTGTAGCTAACTTCCAACAAACTGCTCCGTACGAACCATAGGGCAAACAGATTACCATTCAAATAACTATATAAACTATGATGTAGGCTATTGCTACCCTTTGGGGTAATCTCGAGAGTGACTCGTCTACTCTTCAGACTCAACCAACTATCGAGTAGTGAGAGTATAATGGAGCTATTAAGTTCTTGAAAATGAATATGTTCACCACCATGACGAGCAGCAGGCCTAGTAATTGAAATGTAGATTTGTAGAGGCTTTCATAGTTTTTTCTTCCTACTTACTCCTTCCCAAGGCTCCATAGACCAACTCATGAGATGCCCCTTGCTTCTTCCTCCCATCTTTGTGTTTTCAAGTTTTGCAACATCTAAAGACTTCTCCTAAGGTTTCTCCTCCTTGCTTCCTTCTCCCAAACTCCCCACATCTCATCTCATAAGGTGATACTTTCTTCCTTCTCCAAACTCCCCACATCTCAGCTCATAAGGTGATAGTTGCTTCCTTCTCTCCAAACTCCCCACATCCCAGCTCATAAGGTGCTACTTGCTTCCTCCTCCCATCTATATGTTTTTTTGAGTTTTGCAACATCTCGAGCCTTCTCCTAAGGATTTCTCATTGTTGCTTCCATTTCCTAAACCCCCCATATCCTAGCTCAAAAGGTGCTCCTCACTTTCTCCTTTTATGGAGGTCATCAAGCAAGCTTAGTGGATATTCAAGAGCACTTACCTAACATGGGTGTTGAAGATTTGTTAGTTGTTGATTTGATAACTTTAAAGTTTGTTGAGATTCTTGAATAACTCAAAATCTATAATTTCTCTTCAGAGAAGTGTATTAGTGGGGTCAAAAGTGGTTGGACCAAAAACCCACCATGGCACATGAATGGCCCCTATAAAATCCATTCAGATGCCAAAAAGGAAAAAAATATATGGTAGCCATTCACGCATTGTGGTGGAGTTTTTTGTCCATTTTCTAACACACTTCTCAAAGAATTTTCTCCAAAATCCTTATAGATTTTGAGTTAATCAAGCATCTTGTGATGCATTTGGGGCTTTGACAGACTCTTGTGGATAATTCTAGAATATTGTGAATGTATCTAGGTGAAGAAATTGATCATGTGTACTTGTGAGACCCCCATTCATCACCACGAGTACAATTATGCATAAAATTGCCTGAGATAATCAAAATTCAAATGAGGGGCCTCTATTATCATATTTTTGGTGATTGTATAAATTGTAAAAAATCATAAATACTCAAAATTGATAAAATTGTAGAAATCATCAAGATCCCTTTGATATACAATCTAGAAATAGAACTATATGTGAACAAAATTTGTGCTAGTTCTTTTTAACACTAGAAAATTTACCCCCTTTAGGAAGCAGTGTTTCCTATACCATGTGCACGTTGCCCACATTTGCTTTACCTCATCTTCGAAGCTCCTTAAAATTTATCTAAAAAAGGCTTTAATTCATTTAATTACACACTTTTTTTAAAATAATTAGCATAAACATTTTTCCATTATTGAATTAAAATTTCTTATGAGTAAGAGGGATCTTAGAACAATCAAATGCAAACGTTCTGAAACATACATATATGAATCACATCAAAATGTTCTGAAATATGACACTATACGTTTCTTACTAGTGTATGTATGTTATGGTGTCATCCCCTTTAAATTGCTTTTGTGTATAGCTTCTGTTAAGAGGATATGTATTACACTATTGGCCTCGGCTCAAAAAGTATTTGGTAACCCTTTTCCCTTGAGCATACTCCGAAAATAATCTCTACAATTGTGAGGTTTTTCATTTAAATCATATTGTTTTGTGCAAGAGTATGAGTAACAGTAAGCTGACACTTGATCCCTTTCTCTTGGGGAAAGCATTGAATTCACCTAATGTGAACTATCCACCCCCGTTTGTGTGAAACTTCGTTAGTTTCTTTCATGACTCCTTCTCGACCATGCTTAGCCATGTTTTAAAATTATAAAATCTTTGGCCTTATCCTTCAAGAAATATATCCACATCTGTCCAAGACAATGTTTTAAACTTATGAAAACTTCAGCCTTATCCTTCAAGAAATATGTCCACATCTATCCAAGCCAATGTCGAGATAAGCAAGCTATGCCATGGAATATTTGTACACTTGAGTTTTATAGTCTCAAAAAAGATTCAAAGGATTAGGATTATGGAATATCTGCTAGCATTTTCTGAGATGTCAGATGTATGTGAAGCTTGTCATAATGGACAAGCAATATCGGCATGCATTTCCACAAGAAAGCAAGAATCATGCAAAGGCTCCTCTAGAGCTTACAACCATGCAGACCTTTGTGGTATATGCTAACCACTGCATTGGGTGGTTCTTCCTACTTCTTGTTTTTAATGGATGACTTTAGTAGGAAGATGTGGGTGTATTTTCTTCTAGATAAGGCTTAAGATGTGGGTGTATTTTCTTCCAGATAAGGCTTAAGATGTGGGTGTATTTTCTTCCAGATAAGGCTTAAGATGTGGGTATATTTTCTTTTAAATAGGCTTAAGATTTTGGAAAATTCAAAATATGACATAGTTTGGTAGAGAATGAGATAGAAAAAGGCATGAAGAAGTTTAGAATAGATCGAGATCAAGTGAGTTCAATGCCTATCGCAAGGAGCACAGGATCAAGAGAGATTAAACAATTGGTCATCCTCCATAACAAAATGGTATTGCATGTTAGTATACACTCAATGCCCGCCTCTCAGCATGTATTTCACTTTGATGTATAATGCACATTTTTGTGTCATCATTTTCATAGTAATGCTTCAAGTGGTTCAATGGAATTTGTATGAATTTAGGAGCATTACTCTCTTCCCTCAAGTGTTGTGAGGTTTTGACTATTGGTTCATGTCTTGGTTTAACCAGTGGTTCTGAGAAGTTCCTTTGATCCACTCTTTTACGTCTCTCCATAGGGTAGGATTTCTACAAAGCAAGGGTTTGATAGACATTTTTACCTATGACGACAAGAATGTCATTAGGTTGGCTACATCCCGTGGTTTGTATGCTACCTCACTATCCCTTACCAGATGTTTGATCCCATTTTCAGATCTAGGAGTATACACCTCATTTATTGTTTGAAACATTCTATTTATAAGTTCTGACTCGTTTATGGAGCTAAGCTCTTGCTCGTCCCCTTGTTCTCAAATTAGCTCTTGAATGTCCAATTCTCTCTTCTATCTTAAATCTTCTATGGGGTATAGTGTCATAAGGGTTTTATTTATTTTTAGCTTTCTGTCATTTTTTTCTTAGGCTTCTCTAATCAATCCCTTGGCTGTCTCAAGTTCTCCAATTTCTTTTTCTGTGTTAGGATATTCTCCCATGC
>NC_141046.1:25456727-25471727 GCF_041138505.1 Cibotium barometz | reverse complement strand
CTAGCTTTTCGCCGTAGCTGGAAGCCGCACTTGCGTGTCCTCTTCTCCATAGCCAAAAACTTCCCCTTTCCTCCATCATCTTTCGTTTCTCCTGTACATTATCCAAGTTTCACCAAGCTCTTTCCCATCCCCCATCCCCCTTCCCTGTCCATGGCTGCTGCTAACATCGGCATGATGGACGGTGCCTACTTCGTCGGCCGCAACGAGATCCTTCACTGGATCAACACAACGCTCCAGCTCAATCTCACCAAAGTTGAAGAGGTCGGCTTCTTTTCCTTCCTTCTCCCATGAACTAATGCTCTTTGTTATATTCCTACTTGCTTCGTGTCTTTCTTCTGTAAACAGTCTGTACAAGGTTCTGCAGTTTCCACTATTTAATGTCTGTGAAAGGTTCTAGGGTTCACAGAAAATTTGAAGCTTTTGAGCAAGGGAAATGCATTACGTTCTCCTGTAACTTTAGAGTCTGCAAAATGTATGAAGTTTTCCTGCAACTTTGACTCTTTGATTAGGCCATGGCGGTCTGATTTAATGTCAAACTAGGGTGGATTCCTATCTTACTATGATGCCACGTCACATTGAGCTCTGCATCATACCATTCAATGGTTGCATCATACCGTGCTTTAATGCATGTGCTACAGTTCGCTCTTCGTTGTACAATATGCATCATACCATTCTCATTATGCCATAATGCCATGCTACCAATCTTAGGCCCAAGATCCTCCTGTAGTTACCATTTTTTCACCACCCGTAGGCCCTTTTTTTCCTGCCTGTAAGCAATGCTGCCGAGGAAGCACCATGTGGGGTTTTGAACCAAGGACCTCCTCGTCCTAGTCAAACATCTCTACCACTTGAGCTATCAACCATGCTACCTGTGCTCTGCATCATACCATTTAACAGCAAAATTGCATCATACCGTTCTAATTATGCTACATTTTATCTGCATCATAGAAAACTGTGCTACATGTTCTCTGCATCATACCATTTAAGTGCATGATATGTGTGCTTTCCATCATACCATTTAATAGTCAAATTGCGTCATGCCATTCTTCTTATGCGATACTACATGTGCTCTGCATTATACTCTTCAACAGTGAAATTGCTTCTTATCATGCTTTAATGCCATTTTATGTGCGATAATATTAAACAGGAAAAAATGCTCTGTACCATTCTTATTATGCGATAATGCCATGCTGTATGTGGTCTGCATCATTTCATCTGACATTAAATTCCATCATACCATTCTAAACATGCAAAATTGCCATGCTACTTGACATCACGCCATCTAACATTCAAATTGCTCGAATTTCAGACTGCTAAAGGAGCTGTGCAGTGCCAACTTATTGATGCAGTCCATCCAGGCATTGTTCCTATGCACAAGGTTCGGAAAACTGTTAAAGTTCTTTCCAGTAAATGTGTCATCCAATTCCTGGCTCTCATTTTGAGCTTTTTTCCTCAGGTCAATTTTGAAGCCAAGACAGAGTATGAGATGATACAGAACTACAAAGTGCTACAGGATGCCTTCAACAAGCTGAAAATTGGAAAGGTACTTAAAACAATTCTGACTTCACCCAAAAAAATTGTGAAGCTTTAGGATGAGCTTCTGTGCATTACAGGTTCTTCATTTGAAATACTTATTACAAGGAGCTTGTTTTGGAAAACAGCATATTGAGGTGAACAAGCTTGTGAAAGGTCGGCCTCTGGACAACCTTGAGTTCATGCAGTGGTTGAAGCGGTACTGTGACTCGATAAATGGAGGGTTTTTCAACCAGAAGTATGATCTCTTTGCTTATTCACATGCTCTCCTTTTAACCTTTCTTCCTTAAGAACTTATTTTGTCTCTTTCAAAATGATCTCCCCTCCTTGTCTCTTTTATGACAGCTACAATCCTGTAGAGAGGAGAGACGCCTGTAAAGGAGGAAAAGAGACAAACAAGAAATCATGTCCTGCTGCTACAGCAACAGCAACAAAGGGAGTGCCTGTGACTGTCAAGGGCCCTGTAGTGGGACCTCGGCGTGTAGAAGTCTCTGCACCATCACCTGCAATTAATGGTTAGTGGTAATTGTTTAGGCATAGATGTACAGGTTTCTTAGAAGAGAACCTAAAGCCCCCTTGTTGAACAGGAAGCAAGAGCACGAAGTCCTTTCCTCTCTTGAGTGCTCCAGTTGCACCTACAGCACCTGTAGCTCCTGTGGTTCCCATGGTTCCAGCATCAGAAGTCGAGGGGCTGACTGAACAGGTTTTTTGACTGTGTGTTTGTCTCTCTCCCTTTTTGATTGGTAGGTTCTGTAGGAAGGATGTAACTCACATTGCAATTTTGATTATGGCAGATAACAGAACTTAAACTCTCGGTGGACAGTTTGGAAAAGGAGCGAGATTTCTACTTCGCAAAGCTCCGAGACATTGAGATCCTCTGCCAAAGTCCCCATATAGAAAATTTGCCGGTACCAATCCTTTTTTTTTTTTTTTCAGCTGGCCTTTGGCCCAAGATCCTCCCATAGTTACCAAATCTCACCGCCCGTAGACAGCAGCTGCCTGTAGGCGCTTATTTGTCCACCCCCGTAGGCAATGCCGCCGAGGAAGCACCAAGGGGGGTTTTGAACCCAAGACCTCTTGGTCCTAGGCAAATGCCTTCACCACTTGAGCTATCAACCTCATTGGCTTGCCGGTACCAATCTATCAGCTTATTGGTGAAGTTTTTAAGGTTGCAAGACATGGCCAGGAATTGTAATGCAGAAACTCAAGATTAAGCTTATTTTGGGCACGTTTAATTAAGCATAATCTGTTTAGGGTTCCACAGATTTTGAACGGTTCTTGTAGTGAGAGATGCACTGTAGGCCACCAAATTGTATATTATTCTCACCTTGTGGGTAGTAATAGCACTTGAAATGTGATGTGGCCATAGGGGTACATCTGAGTAGTTTCTTCTGAATGTGGGCAAATGTAATAGTAAAGAAGAATACATGCAGGCATATTGGCACTCTTTCCTCATCTTTGAGTTGAAATATAGGCATGCTTTTAGCAGCAGATTTTGAACCCTCTCATCTAGCAGATTAAATCTAGCCGCCGTAGCACCATCTCCTCGTACAGGTGAAATCGGGGTACGTAAGCAGTGTTTTGACATTCTTTTTTATTAAAGCAGGCATAACTGAGCATTGCTTTCTCACTTTGCAGGTGGTACTGGCAGTTCAGAAGATTCTGTATGCAGCAGATGATAGTCCATCTGTCTTTGAAGAGGCTCAAGCCATGGTGTCTCATTCTTGTGGTGCAATCAAAGAAGAAGCAGATGATGACTTTGCCAACAAGCCTAGAAAGGAGACCAACAAGCGGAAGTCTTTTGTGAACTCTGAAGTAGATGCTGTAGCAATTGCTACATTGTCCCCAAGGCAGCGCAGATATTCATGAGAGGATGCCTCCGGTCTAGAGAGGGAACCCCATTGTCACTCATCAAATGTTACCATGGGGCACACCAGCCATCTCACAGAAACAGCTTGTTTTGTGGAGATAAGCATAAGGCGGCCTCTCTTTGTAGGTTCTCCATCATTATTGCACATGTCTCAACAATCAGAACATGGTAAGATTGTTTCAGCATTCTAACCTGTGCATAAAGCAGGGCTGGTGCTTGCAGCACAAGTCTCATGGAAGTTTCAGGAGCAAGGATGTCAAGAATTCGGACTCCCAAGTCATTTTTGGGACATGTCTTTCAATCTTTATACATGTCCTGACACTTTTTAAAAGCTCGGTATGACAAGGTGTGGTTTCATTCCATTCCTTTTCTTCAGTCAATGCCCTTCTTCTGGGATATCAGTCAACTTCAACTGGGGAAGCCACTCTTTGGTTTCGGGGTTGGAGCCAACTGCTTCATCTTGTTTTCCAGCCCTATTGCAAGTTACAGCAGCAATAGCCTTCTAGCCTGTTATGTCAGCGTGTGTTTTTTGCCATCAAAGTTTTTTTTCTTTAGGTTCAGAGGAAGGAATCATAGCTTGATTTTTCTGTCGAAGATTTATCAGAGAAGGTTAGATGCAGTTTCCTGTTGAAGATTTATCACACAATGTCTTGTAGAGAGAAAATTAGAGACATTTTTTTTTTTGGGCAAATTGTTATGGAAATCATTGTGTTAAGGATTGTTTCTTGCATAACATAACCACCACCAGCTATTAGACTTGGGTTTACAAACTTCTACATAACCACTAGTTATGCCATCTAATAGACAGGTCAAACTTATTGTGGACATGCAAATTCAAGAGGCAAGATAAAAATAAGTATTAGCATTACAAACCGTGGAAAGTGGGCCAGAAAGACAACTAAAAAGTACACTTGGTTGGGGGCATAAATCAGTACCCTCTTTCAATTTTTTTAAACAAAATATTCTAATTAGAGGCACGCAAGGACAGAACAGCATTTATTATTAAGGCAATAATAACTCAAGCCTTTGGTTATCAAAGTAGCTGATATGAAAGCAGCTAGTGGAACCTCAGCCTCAAGGTCTCGGCTGTGATGATGAGCCTGTGAACTCGGTAGCTGTTTCTCAGTTTTGCTTTCCTCCGAGTTTCTTAATGTTTCCCTATTGTTCGGGAAATCATACACACTTGCTCTTCATTTTTAATGACAAAGAAAATTGAAAAAATTTGTCTTGCTTTCTTCGTTATATTTGTTTCAACCGGCTGTTAGAGAAACTCTCATTGAATTTTCAACCAGCTAAAGCACAATTTGAGGCTCTTTAGGTTGTGCAGTTCCTTCTTCAATGTGATACGTATGAGAAGCGCAAATTCGTACGAGTTATTTACTCTTTCACAAGCTCGCAGATGAGACTGTTGCATTGCACGAGTCACCTGGATATGAAGAACGGAGGACATGCTTAGGCCTGCACTAGCTTCAATTGTGCCATCAAGGTAAAAACTTAACTGTATTCGATACTTGATAAATCTTTATGAGGTTCAAATTTTACTGTTTTCTTGCTTGCTCCCAGCTTGTGTTCGGAAAAAAATTTAGACGTCATCTCCTACCTACTCTTCTTAGGACCTATTAGACATGTCATTGCATCATTAGGGTGGATGCATGCAAGCGCACCAAGCTCTTTCAGACATTAAGGTGGATCCATCCTAATTTTGACAAAGTGGTGCAAGCATTCCACAGATAATCCCATTGGGAGGAGTCACAAAATTGAGGCTTTAGCAAACCCATACTGTTCTGACTCACAAAATCTCTCTCTCTCTCTCTCTCTCCCCCCCACAGCTAGGACTAATATATGTTACATTTTTTGTTTACTTGTACGTATGGACATTAATTCGGGGCAATTTCACATGTGACACTTGGGACCTTGCATATCGGGTATGCAGAAGAGCAACAACATTTGTAGTTCTTTTGCATCTTCAGGCTCTTAGCTTTTTTTCGAAGTGTAGGCATCGGACTTATTTAATCTAACGCAGCCTTGCAAATATGTGACGTAAAATTAATTAGCAGAAGAAAAAGGTAGATCCTGAAATCTGTGTATGGTTCACGTTAGGTTTGGCAGCTACTCGATCACATAGCCCTGTGGGGGTAGCTTCCCACTCTCCCTAGTTGCTGCTTCCGGATGCTCCCTATTGATGTATTGTAGAGCTAGATACTTACCTTCAATCCTTTCTTTTCTTTTCCAAATAGTGTATAAGATGTCATATGGTTGTAACTTTGGTCTCATAGGTCACTTTGGCCTTTTGAAGACATTAATATAACATTTCATTTCTCTCTCTCTCTCTCTCACACACACACACAACTAGGACAAGGAAATGCTACATGTGGGAATGAATGTTATGTTCACATGTGACACTTCGGATGTATGCGGAAGCCGTGCTAGACTTGATCCAGACCTATGCCTATTGATTGGGAACATTAATGCAAGAGCAATGGGAGACGAACTGTGTTTTCAGTATGATGATATGAAAGAAAACTATCTTTGATTGTACAACTTCCATGGCCTTTCGCCTTTCAAAAGGGTTACCTAAGACCTCTATAAGGCCTGCTCCAAGAGTGGGGGCTAGAATATCTATGATTGAGACTGTGCCTTACCCATAATACTACTTTGGTCCACTATGTCTCCATGCATGCAATCCCTTTCCCTTAACATAACTATGATGTCCTATTGAGAACAATCATGCTTGATGCTTCACCTTTGAAATTGAGCTTAAAGCCAATGGTATGCTTCTTTGAGTACACAACTCCCGAGGAATGCTTTTCTCTAGTTTTGCCTTACCGCCTTATAAATACTACCTTCCATGGATTTGTGCACCTTTCTTGGGATAGCTTAGTGCTTAGATGGTTGACTTGAATGCTTTGGTACCAATGTTGCATGCAAGAAAAGCCTTGATGTACTTGAAGTCTTGATCCAACCTTAAGTCTATTGATTAGGAACATTAATGATTAGACATTAGAGATGAGAGAGATGAACTGAGTTTTCGGTATATTGATAAGATGTACTTGAGTATACAACTTCCATGGCTTTTCAAAAGGGTTACCTAAGATCTTTATGGATTGACTAAGACCTGACGTGAGAGGACTTACACACATAATAGAGTATATACAAGCGGTCCATAATGTGAACATGTTAAGATCTTTATGGATTGACTAAGACCTGACGTGAGAGGACTTACACACATAATAGAGTATATACAAGCGGTCCATAATGTGAACACGTTAAGAGGAGTGAGTAGATGTGAACTAGTCGATGTAGTACAGCTGTAAATATGTCGGTGAAGATATGTTGGTGCTAGCTATCAAACCCGCCAGTGATATAAACGTCGAATGGTCATGCAGGCGCCTCGTGAGTGTCAGCTCATGTTGAGCTTGACATCTCAACACTCCCCCTCAAGCTCAACTCTAGCTCATAAACTCCAAGCATATCTCAAAATCTATGGAGCTTCTCAGCTCCCAAGGCCTTCGTGAAGATGTCAACAACCTGATCATGTGTGCTGACGTAGGCCAAGTCAATGTCGCCTGTCAAGACTCTCTCTCTCCCATGAAATGGTACTGCATCTTAATGTGTTTCGTCCACGCATGGAAAACTGGGTTCTTGGCCAACTATATACTACTAAGATTGTCACAATATATGACAACCTTTCTCTCCACATGCAACCCCAAATCAACAAGTAGCTTGCATAACCAAGCTACCTCACATGTTGCCACTGCAGCTCCTTTGTACTCTACCTCTGTGCTCGACAAGGCAGCTATGGGCTGTTTCTTGCTGCTTCATGTCGCAACAACACTCCCCAATGAAAACATAAATCCACTGGTAGATCTTCTATCTAAGATGCTACCTGCCCAATCTACATCTGTGTACCCATATATCTCCATTGATACACCTGCTGCATAAAACAATGCATAATCAACAGTGGCCCTCAAATATCGAAGCGTGCATCGCACACTGTCAAGATGTGGTTTGCGTAGAACCTGCATAAATTGGCTCTCTAAGCTAACAATGTAGCTCAAATTTGGCATGCTGATCGTGACATAGATCAGACTCTCCACAATCTTTCTGTACATAGTGGGATCCTTCAACATATAACATGCATCCGCACTAAGCTTGCCATTTTGATCTAATGGCACCGAAATTGGCTTACAATCAATCATCCCATACTTGGTCAACATGTCCAATGCATACTATCTCTGTAGACACAGCCAAATACCCTCAGGTGTGCGAATGATCTCAATTTCCAAAAAGTAGCGTAGGTCTCCCAAATTCCTTCATCTCAAACTTTCTTTTGAGAAGACTTTTCACATGCTCAATCTCTTCCAAGTTATCACCCCCAACAATAAGATCATCTACATATATGGTGATGATCACAATACCCTTATCACTCTTGCGCACATATACAAAGAGTGATCTGCATCTGCCAATGAAAACCAATAAGGAAAAGATACTCAGCAATCTTGTCATGCCATGCTCGTGGAGCTTGCTTCAGCCCCCCATACAAGGCCTTACGAAGCTTACATACATACTCTGGGTGACTTGTATCCTCAAAACCTAGTGGTTGATCCATATACACCTCTTCTTGCAAGTCACCATGCAAGAACATATTTTTTACATCCATCTGATGTAAAAACCAACCTTTAGCTGATTGCAGCCACTGCAATCACAACTCTCACAGTTGCCATCTTTGCAACTGGGACAAATGTCTTCTCATAATCAATCCCATGTGTTTGTGCATATCCTTTGGCTACCAATCTAGCCTTGTACTTGCTTATGCTACCATCACTGTTATGTTTCACTTTATACACCCACTTACAACCAATAGCTTTCTTACCTTCAAGTAATGGCACCAAATCCCAAGTCTCATTTCCATACAATGCATCCATCTCCTCATCCATAGCTTTCTCCTCCCAACACACATTCCAATAGCCTCATCAAAGCATGTGGGTTCTACAACTTGCACAACTTTTGCCATATATGCATAGTGATGTGTCACATAACCGTCATAAGTCAATCTCTGCATAGGAATTTTGACTCTTTTAGATCTTCGTAACTTTGCATTTATAGCTTCCATAGCCTTCTTCACACTAGGTGTCCTTATTGCTGAAATTCCAAGCTCCTCATCAAGGCTCATCTCAGAGCCACTAGAATCTCCAATCAACAAGAAAATGCCTTGCATAAATGTCAGGCATACCAAGGGGCTCCACCACTTTCTCTTTGCCTTTATGTGATGCACCAACTACATTTTTCAAGACTGGTATTATGACGTAGCCTACCACTCCATGGTTTATCAATTGAACCACTGGATGAGGACTCTCTTGATCCACTCAATGACTGTGATTGTTGACCTGTATTCTATGCAACCACATTTCCACTTACATCAACCCCAACAACATCCTTTTCAGTAGCATACCAGCTACTCATCTCATCAAATACAACATCCTTTTCAGTAGCATACCAGCTACTTATCGCATCTAATACAACATCCCTGTTTACACTCAATCCACGTGTAGCAAGATTATAACATCTATATCCCTTTTGCTGAAGGGAATACCCAATAAACACACTTTTTTTGCTTTTGGATCCAGCTTGGTACATAACTCATGTGGCACATGCACACATGCAATACATCCAAAAACTTTCAAGTGAGACAAATCAGGTTCCTTGCCCCAATAAACTTCTCCTTTGGTGTTACATCATGTATGGTTGCAGTAGGAGTCCTGTTCATGATATAAACTGTTGTAGACATAGCCTCAGCCCAATAGCTATGTGGCATATTCTTCTCAGTCATCAATGCTCGTGCTATTTCTGCAATGTGCCTGTTTTTTCGCTTAGCAACTCCATTTTGATGCGGAGTGTATCTACATGTAAATTGTCTCTGTTTTTTCGCTTAGCAACTCCATTTTGATGCGGAGTGTATCTACATGTAAATTGTCTCTGAATGCCATTCTTTCGCAAATTCAGAGAACTCATTGGAGAAGTATTCTCCCCCTCCATCTAACCTTAGAAACTTCACATACTTTCATGTCTGTTTTTCAGCCATAACTATGAAATTCTGAAAATGAGTGAACACTTCACTCTTCTCTTTCATGAAGTACACCTACACTTTCCTTGTGTGGTCATCAATGAATGTTACGTAGTACCTGCAGTCACCCATAGACATAGTCTTCGTAGGACCCATACATCTGAATGCACAACATCTAGTACATTCCTACTCACATTTCTGTCATGTGGAAATACATATTTTGTTTGCTTTTCGAATTGACATGCTTCACAAACTTTTTGCATACCTTCAACTTAGGTAGCTCTGTCACAATTTCTTTAGTCTGCATAGACTTCATTCTTTGCACATTGACATGCCCAATTCTCTTATGCCAAATGTTTATATTTGCAATAACTCTTGAACTATTTGCAATCATTACAACACTCACTTCATGCATATTCACATTCAATGTAAACATTTTATCCACTCTGTTGCCTTTTGCAACCACCCTGCACTTATCTTTGAAGTCTTCTACACATAACAGTCATCTCAGGGTTAAAAAACAAACTTGCAAACCCTGCTTAATCATCTGGCCAACAGAAACCAGATTCTTTGTAATGTTCAGAACATGAAGTACATCTGCAAGGTACTTCACTTTACCATCCTGCATAGACAATGGCATATCTCCAACATGGGCAATCGGATGAGTAGTGTCATCCCCTGTTTCAACAAAACCTGATCTTTCAAGACTCTTTATTTCCTTGAACCACTCACCATGACTTGTCATGTGGTTCGAAGCACCTGAATCAACATACCATACATCATTCTTACATGTTGCTACATTATTTCCAGACACAGCATTAACCACATGTTGCATAACAAACAACCTCTCATTATCCTCATTATTTTTGCTAGAGGATGCATAGTTGTTTTGCTGCACTTTTTCATTTCGCATTTCACTTTGCTTCTTATAGCAATCTGCCTGCACATACCCACGCTTACCATAGTAAAAACAGCCTCGTGTATCATTATGTTGTCTTTGCCAATTACCACGACCTTGTTGACTCCACCTGCCTCTCTAAACTGGCCTCTTCCACCTATATGTTGTTGTTGTGAATCCTAGGACTGTTGCTGCTGCTAACCATAACTCTGATTACGTGTTCGGCTACCACCTTGGCCACGTCCATGACCTCTACCTCGTCCTCTACCTGAACTCCTTGGCCACGTCCATGACCTCTACCTCGTCCTCTACCTGAACTTGTGTAGAAGGCCTGCTATGAATTGTTTTTGTTTTATGAACTCAATTGTTTTTGTTTCATTATGCTGTCTTTGCCAATTACCACGACCTTGTTGACTCCACCTGCCTCTCTAAACTGGCCTCTTCCACCTATATGTTGTTGTTGTGAATCCTAGGACTGTTGCTGCTGCTAACCATAACTCTGATTACCTGTTCGGCTACCACCTTGGCCACGTCCATGACCTCTACCTCGTCCTCTACCTGAACTTGTGTAGAAGGCTTGCTATGAATTGTTTTATGAAGACTGTTGATCTTCACCCAAGTTCTTCTCTTCAATGATCAACATTGACACCAAATCTTCTGTGAAGTTGGGAATGTTCTCCTGAGTCTGAATAGATGTCTTAAACACCTTTTTTGTGGCCCAAGACCATGTAGACATACTTCTATCTTATTATCATCATCCACAGAAACACCAATTTGATGCAAGGGATTCCACAATGCCCTTGATCTTCAAAGCATAATCATTCACGGACATATTCTTCTTCTCCACAGTATGAAGCTCATTCTACAACTGAATTTTTTGTGCCTTGGTGTTGGTTTCATACAGCTTCACCAAGGTGTCCCAAGCCTCCTTAGATGACTTGGCATCCTGTATATACCCAATCATAGTGTCCTGTATGCTGATAAAAAGCCAATACATGACTTTCCTTGCTCCTTGATTCCAATCCTTGAACTCTTTTATATCTGCAGCAGTTGGATTATTCTCTGATGCCTCCTCATGTTCACCTAGTCCCAGTAACCTTTTCCCATCAGGAAATTGGTCAATCTAAACTTCCAAGCATGGAAGTTGTTCTTGTCAAGTTTCTCTGTAACAATCTGGTTTATTCCATCATTCAACATCTTTTCTACAACACAAATTTACCAACAGCAATAGTCTTGCTTGACTTGCACAAACTATTGTATTCTCTGTAGCGGTACTACACTGCACCCAAACTGTCACAACCAGTGAGGACAGTTACTTTGCATACATACACCCAATGACAACTTTGAGACCTCTTTGCAACACACACAGTGAGTGCACAACCAATTGCCCTTCCTGCAGTTCCAAAAACAGAGTTTTGCAGAGAATCCAAACTTACCCCCGCAATGTTTGTGAATGCTTGCAAACTTACCCCCACAGTGTTTGTGAATGCTTACAAACTAAAAAACGGAGGTCCAGACGCGCCCGAAACGCGTTTTCAGCTCGAAAAAATTTATCCAATAGAACATTATAGTTGCCCTGTAGCTTTCTTCTCACGAAGAAAGGTCCTCAATCGCAGTCTGTTTGCCATTGCCTTTTGAAGAGCTCCCGACAAGGGTGTAGTAGCCAACACAAAGGGGAAAGAGTAGATGAAGCTCTTACCCTCGTACCGCTTCCTGTGCTTCTCTTGCTTGTTGCTCAGCCCTTAGCATGAACCAGGATTTGATACCATAAAAAGATGTAGGGGAGAAGAGCGCTTGAGCTCTTGCAAGCACACACACACTCACACAAACCCTAGAAGAGAACACACAAGGTGAGTGGCTGAAAATTCTTCTTCTTCTTCACACAACAAAAGAGGTTTACAAAGAAGATAAAGGGACTAACACACATAATAGAGTATATACAAGCGGTCTATAATGTGAACATGCTAACAGGAGTGAGTAGATGTGGACTAGTCGGTGTAGTCCAGCTGTAGAATCTTTGTCGAAGATATGTCAGTGCCAGCTATCAAACCCGCCAGTGATATAAATGTCAAACGGTCATGTAGGCACCTCATGAGTGTGAGCTCATGTTGAGCTTGACATCTCAACACAAGGGTGCCAAGAGCCCTACTCATATAATCTAAAAAGATGATAGGGAAAAGTGTTCATAAGGTTCGTGATAGCTATTATCGGAAATGCTGCCAAAATGCTAGGGATGTGGATATGAATTTCGGATACCGTGTTAAAGAAACATAGAATGTGCAATTCAAATAAAGCATTTAGAAAGCTATTATGGATCACAACCATGATGTCAAAGTCCACAACTTTTGTAGTCGAACCCCAAACGATGCCACATGCCCATAGAGTAATAGATGTCTATCCCTCAAAGAAGAACCAAGGAGGAAGTTTGTGGTCGATGAGTTTATCGACCAAGAGATAGATATGCGGTCCATAAGTTTCTCTAAGGGCCAATAAGTGTGGTCGGATCAAAGGTTGATTAGCCATTTGTCGAGGTTGACTACAAGCCAAGATAGTAGAGCTTTATCTCAAATTCCTAATAAATAAGCTTGTGAATAAAAATATCTTATCGAAAATTCTAGGTAGAGTTCTCTTAAATGTTTTTATAACACACGAAGAGATTGAACAAGAAATATAAATTTAAATCAAACTTTATTTATGCTATGTGTTAATCCCAAAATAATTTGAGTCGAAATTAAACATGGTAAAAAAGGAACACTAAAAAAATGATAAAATAAGGAAGAAAACAGCCAATTAAAATTAAGGACAAGGTTGAGGGGTCTTGAGCTAGTAGTTATAAGGTTTCAAAACTTATGTTTAAATATAAATGCCCCTTGAAAGTTGTAAACTTTTATAAGCTTATAAAGTTTAGATTTTTTAAAAGTTTAAGATAAAACTTTAATTAGGCTTTGACCTAAAGCTTTTGAAAGCTTTATAACTTAGCATAAAAAAAAAGTTTAGGTCTTACATAAAGGTTTATATTCATAAAGCTGTAATATAAAGCATTTTAAAAAAAAATAGTATTATAGTAGAGAAGCAAAAGCTATATAACAAAGCTATTTTAAGGAGCTGCTCCACAGATGGGTAACAGTCGGGATGCGTAACAAGGAGAAGGGACATTTTATAAAGTTTTATATTATAATGCTTTATTGACAAAGCTTTGAATATGGGCAAAATGGCGCGCTTCTTCTTCTTTGGAAACCAACGCAGTGCCGCTGCACAAGAGAGAGAGGAGATTAATTCGGTAATTTCAGCGCTGTTGCCGCTGTGGGGAAGAAGAAAAGGAAAGATAAATTTTTTAAAAAATGTTTTGCTACCACCCAATTGAAGAGGAGGGAAAAGGAGATTTTTAAGCTATTAAAAAGAAAAAAAAATTCAACCCACAAAGCAATTAAAGCTTCTCCAATTAAATTGGTTTGAAGATAAGCAAGAGTCCTACATTATGGATTTTCTCTGTAGAGCAGAGGTTTAGTAATTGAATTATGGGACCCAAACCTCCTTCAATAGATGATTCCATCCATAGAGGTAGATCATAGAGAGGTTTTGGATTGGGGAAAACCACTTTTCAAGAAGAAGGTAGTATTATGGTTTTCTACATAATGGTTTACTACCCTCTCCTTATCCTTTGGTCTTTACCCCTTGGGCTCTGATACCACTGTCACGGATCTAATTTTCTAGAAAGATTGAATTTAAATTAAACTTGTAAGAATTGATTTAATTCAAATAACTCATCAAATATCACATGCTCAATACAATAATTGAATACCAATTGAATAAAAGTAAGCAGGAAATACCAATTGAATAAAAGTAAGTAGGAAATAAATTATTAATAAGTGATAGGAATAGAGTGTACCAATAATTGAATACCAATTGAATAAAAGTAAGCAGGAAATAAATTATTAATAAGTGATAGGAATAGAGTGTACCACACAAGACAAGATTGGGTGCAATCTCTCCCCTCAATTCCACGACTTGAGTATTTAGAGAATTGTATTCATAAAAATAGTCCAAAGAGCTAACAATAGTTGAGTGTACAAATTGGGCTTGCTTTTTCCCACTTTCAGGTATTGCTTTACATATTATTAACCATATGAAAGTTCCTAAGGTTTGTATATATAAAAGACTGCCAAATATAAATACTATTGGGCCTTTACACATGAAATAATTTTGTGCACACTTGCACATATATAATAACCTTGTGCACACTCGCATATATATAATAACCTTGTGCACACTCGCACATTCCATTAAGCTGATTCCTACACACATTAAATTAAGCATATTTTTGTGTGATTATTAATTGATAAAAAATATGATAAAATATATACCTGTAACAATAGCCACATTCTAATTTTCCTTTATTAAAAAATAAAGTTTCTACCTATGAACATCTTTTTGATGCAATTATCCATTAAAGAGTTTTGTGTTCATGATATGTCTCTATCTTATAGCCGCACTCGTACATTGTAACCCACTCTTTTTAATTGTTTTCTTTTAGGGGCTTCTAGAAAGGTTACATGTAGATCTTCCTCTCTCCCTCTCTCTCTCTCTCTCTCTCTCTCTCTCTCTCTCTCTCTCTCATCTTTGAAAATAAGGTAA
>NC_141046.1:25446727-25451727 GCF_041138505.1 Cibotium barometz | reverse complement strand
GAGAGAGAGAGAGAGAGAGAGAGAGAGAGAGAGAGAGAGAGAGAGAGAGAGAGAGAGAGGATTGTGTCATCAAGATGCATTTTATATCTCTTTCTATCTTATGAGTGTTTTTGTTGTTGATAATCTGATTGCAAATATTAGTGTAATATTGATATGTTAGAAATCTTTCATTTTTTTGACTTCTGTCTTTGAGATTGTTCAGAATATATAGATATAAAATATACGAATTGTAGTAGCCTTGGAGAATATATGCATTTATATTAATGATAAACATTCTTAAAAAAGGAAAAAAAACCTTTCATAGACAATTATATTTATCACTGTGTTCTTCTTTTTATTGTGGTATACATGTAGGTTGCTAGGGTTAGGTATATGTTGGCAAAGATACATAGAGATAATTATAGAGCTTTAAAATATTAATTTTGGATTTCAGCCAATGGAGCTTCAAAATGATAACAGCTACTCCAAAGTTGTATAGTGACTGTGGAAGATTCCAATGAAGAAATAGCTTTGTCTACGCTGCTTGAGTTTATGAATGTTCGAGCTGCAAAACACCTTGCTCGGTCAAGGTCTCCATCTGGATAAACAAGCTCTAAACGTCTACAGACTATGGTGGATACATGCGACCGCACTGAGAAAAATTCAGTTGCTTGCAAGGAGTACTTAGAGGCCCTTTGGGATGAGATTTGTGGAAGTGGCAACCAAAGGGGAGATACGTTAAGAGATGAGTTGACTCATCATCTCTATCACATCCATGACAGTAGTGGTCGCATGCAAGCAAACCAACTAGAGATAATTTCTTTCATGGAGAACAGGCATGTTCAAAATCGGGGAAGGTCTATGTGGATGTAATGGGCAATGTAAAGAACATGTAGATTCTATTCTGTAAAAGATCAAGTGCGTATATTAGGCGTGGAAGTATTAAGTCTAAAGATATCTGTTAATCGACTCAATGCAATTATGAAAAATATGTGCCGTGTTTTAGAAGCCAGGGTAGTTGCTTAGAGATTTTGTGAGAGGGATGATGTTTTTTGATCAAGGGTCAAATTGTGTTCCATTTTTATATTTAGCTCTTTATCTTGGTGATATATATGAAATTTCTGTTTTCTTAAGTTTAATACTTCTCTTCTATTATGTCTTCACGCTCTTATTTTTCATCTCTCAACATGTTTCAACTCTGTCTCCCTCTCTCTCTCTCTCTCTCTCTCTCTCTCTCTCTCTCTCTCTCTCTCTCTATCTATCTATGTCATTGTCTGTCTCTTTGTCTATCTTAAGTATTATGTTGTTTGAAGTAAAAAAAAAGTATTTGTTATTTTGTGTTTCAAAGGAGATTGAAGATGGCTAGGAGCTGTACATACTTGAGTTTTGTTGTTTGAAGTTAAAAAAAAAAGTATTTGTTATTTTGTGTTTCAAAGGAGATTGAAGATGGCTAGGAGCTGTACATACTTGAGTTCAAACCAAGTTTGTCGGCTTTTAATTTTGGATGCAACACGCATGACTCGTCGTAAATGGTCACATAGACAATGACTTGCATTCGAAAACAAAATGTTGCTAATTTTACGGATCACTTTAACATAGTTGGGATTGAAACATTTGGAAGGATTGAAAATGAGAAGCACATTGAACCCCATGGTGGAATCCACTTGGAATCAAGAAACAGAACAATTTTACGGATCACTTTAACATAGTTGGGATTGGAAGGATTGAAAATGAGAAGCACATTGAACCCCATGGTGGAATCCACTTGGAATCAAGAAACAGAACATTCTCAACGCTGCGGTTCTTCAAGAACCTATCAATGAACATCACAATGCTCAAACACATAGAGATTTCGCACGAGGCCATTTCTCATTTGATTTAAATGAGCTATCTATGAATGATAATTTCCAATCTATAACTTTTGTTGTTGGTGATGTGAAAGATATTAGATTTGAATGTCACTCTATAATACGGGTGTTTTCTTTGCCTCGAAATGTCAAGCACCCAGAAACTATGGTGATATATTCTAGAGATTGTACTCTTTACTCATTTAGGAGGCCTTTCTTACAAGTGCCATTTTTGTGGTGCAATAATTTGGAAGTGTGAGGCATCAAGAAAGCTTGGAGAATATGTGGGCAAACACTGTTGTGGAAGTGAGAAGGTCTCTTTACTACCATTGGAAAATCCACCTCCTGCACTGGTGGAGTTGTTGCGTGGTAATGATAATACAAGTAAGGAATATAGAAATAATATACGGTCTATAATAATGCCTTGGCATTTGTTTCACTAGGTGCTCACTTAGGTGCTCACTTGGATAGTCAGTTCACTAGGGGAGGAGGAGTATTCAATTTTCGAATGCATGGTACCACACCTATCATCGTGTTGGTTCTGTGATACCTGATGAAACCGAAGATACGGCTCCTCGATTTGCCCAGCTTTATGTGTATGATACAGAGCATGAGTTAGAGAATAGACTTTGTAGAATGCCCTCTTTAAATCATAAAATTGTTGAAAGGTTGCAAACAATGATGTATGTACATAATCCATACGCCCGCGCACTTTGTTCAATGAGAGAAATGTTGCTGTCAAGTCCACATGCAGATTTGAGAATGGTCATCATTGAAGCTTGATCAACCTCACGGCAATACTTGGTCCCTACAGGAAGTGAAGTAGCAACTATCATGCCCAGTCAAGGAGATGATTTTCATGTGGGACATAGAGACATTCAAATCGCACATAGGTGCTATAAAAAAAATATCTAACTTGCATCGCTTATATGTTCTTCTATTTCCTCGAGGAGAGGATGGTTGGCATGTTGGAATTCCACTCAATGGTAGGAATAGAGAAGGCTCAAATGAGGATACAAAGACCGTAACTCAACGACAATATTATGCTTATAGACTGCAGATGCATGCCTTTTACGTGGTGGTCATCTTTTGCAACAGTACATTGTTGATGCATATAGTAGCATGGAAGAATCTAGATTGGTATGGATATGCAATAACCAGAAAGCATTGCGTGCTGAAGTTTACCAGGGTCTTGCAGATATGGTTAATTTATGCGATGGGATTAAAAGAGTTCCTGCAGGCATTGTTGGACGCAGGGTGATACTGCCATCTACATATACTGGGGGGCCTAGATATATGCATCAATTGTACTAGGATTCAATGGCTATTGTTAGAAAGATGGGTAAACCTGCTGAACTTTTTATCACCTTTACTTGCAATCCCAAGTGGGATGAATAACCAATGCTTTATTGCCGGGTTAAGTTGCCTAAGATCGACCTGACTTGACTGCAAGGGTATTTTATGAGAAGCATAAGGACATGATGCACTTATTGGTCAAAAAATCAATATTTGGAATGGTATTGGGATTTGTTTCTGTTATTGACTTTCAAAAAAGAGGCTTGCCACATGCACATATATTATTGATATTGGAAAGTGGATGTAAACCAATCGAGATCCATCACTATGATATTTTGGTATGTGCTGAACTTCCTGTGATGACAAGGTGATGTTTCCAGAGTTACAAAGCATAATTAGTCATTGGAATGTCCATGGACCATGTGGTGAAATAAATATTCGCTCTCCTTGCATGGTTAATGGGAGTTGTAAACATCGGTATCCTCAGAATTTTTGCGAGACTACTATCGTTGATGACAATGGGTATCCAACTTACATGCGACGAGATGATGGTAGTTTTATCCAGGTAAAGGATCATAGGGTGGATAGTCGATGGGTTGTTCCGTATAACCCTTTTCTCTCTTTGAGGTACAAAACCCATATTAACATAGAAGTATGCTCTACCATTATAGCTGTAAAATATTTGTATAAGTATGTATACAAAGGACATGATAGAGCTACTATTGAGTTGTAAGACAGAAATGGGGTTATTGATGAGGTTAGTTAATATTTAGATGCACAGTACGTTTGTGCTTCAGAGGCATGCTGGCGCATATATCAATATGATTTGCACAATGAAAAGCCCGATATACAAAGGCTACATGTTCATCTTCCAATGCACAATAATGTGCTTTTCAATGACCAGGATGACTTGCATGATGTGATTAGTTGTGATGACAGAAACCAAAGAATATCTCTCACCGAATGGTTCAAAGCCAATCAATTGTATGCGGATGCAAATAGCTTATTGTATATTGGTTCAAAGCCAATCAATTGTATGCGGATGCAAATAGCTTATTGTATATTGGTTTCCCTTGCAAGTGGTTGTGAAATTCGGCTCTTCGCTCATGGACTAAAAGGAAAAGGGTCAGATGCTATGCCACACATGATGTCAATCGCACGACGAGTTTATATAGGTATGAAACAAGCATACATTAGTACTTTGGCATCATTGGCAACTAGAACGCTCAGGAGCCGTTTCGATAGTTCCTAGCCTATGATTGGATGTATGTATAATGTTAGTTCGAGTGCAAGTGAGCAATATTACTTAATGGATGCTACTCACAGTGTGCAAAGGGTGCAAATCTTTTGAGGATTTGCGAAATGTGAATGGACATTTGTATCCATGTTTTAAGGTTGCATGTGAAGCCAAAGGGATGCTGGAGAGTGATGAGGAGTGGTATATGTGTCTCCATGAAGCTGCAATTCAGAATACAAGATTCCAGCTACGTCAATTGTTTGTGAGCCTATATACCCTCCTGGGCAGCTTTAGGACAAATTCTTCGCCGAACTTTTAGAAGATTTTTTCCATTTGTTGTAGCGAGAGAGGGTGTGTCAATGTTGGTGTTTGTCATTCTACAACAAAGAATCAGGCTTTGTTGCACATGCAAGATTTGTTATATCAATATGGAAAGCGGTTAGTTGATTTTGAAGGGTTGCCTATTCCAGATAGATCAAGTATTGCCACTGTTAAAAATGGTTTGTTGATGGAAGAGATGATGTTTGATTCTGTTCAGCAGGCTAATTTGTCTATTTCCATGGAAAGAAGTCTTAATAGTTGTCAATCTCAAGAGCATTTGATACTATACTTACAGCTGTTTCTTTGAACTAAGGTGGTGT